>NW_025749691.1:0-23176 GCF_021184085.1 Oncorhynchus gorbuscha | reverse complement strand
CCCCCCCAGTGTTAAACATGTTCCTCAGGACCTACAGAGAGGAGACCCCCCCCCAGTGTTAAACATGTTCCTCAGGACCTACAGAGAGGAGACACCCCCCCAGTGTTAAACATGTTCCTCAGGACCTACAGAGAGGAGACACCCCCCCAGTGTTAAACATGTTCCTCAGGACCTACAGAGAGGAGACACCCCCCCAGTGTTAAACATGTTCCTCAGGACCTACAGAGAGGAGACACCCCCCCCAGTGTTAAACATGTTCCTCAGGACCTACAGAGAGGAGACACCCCCCCCCCCAGTGTTAAACATGTTCCTCAGGACCTACAGAGAGGAGACCCCCCCCAGTGTTAAACATGTTCCTCAGGACCTACAGAGAGGAGACACCCCCCCCCCAGTGTTAAACATGTTCCTCAGGACCTACAGAGAGAGAGACACTCCCCCCCCAGTGTTAAAGCATGTTCCTCAGGACCTACAGAGAGGAGACCCCCCAGTGTTAAACATGTTCCTCAGGACCTACAGAGAGGAGACACCCCCCCCAGTGTTAAACATGTTCCTCAGGACCTACAGAGAGGAGACACCCCCCAGTGTTAAACATGTTCCTCAGGACCTACAGAGAGAGACACCCCCCCCCCAGTGTTAAACATGTTCCTCAGGACCTACAGAGAGGAGACACCCCCCAGTGTTAAACATGTTCCTCAGGACCTACAGAGAGAGACACCCCCCCCCCAGTGTTAAACATGTTCCTCAGGACCTACAGAGAGGAGACACCCCCCCCAGTGTTAAACATGTTCCTCAGGACCTACAGAGAGGAGACACCCCCCCCAGTGTTAAACATGTTCCTCAGGACCTACAGAGAGGAGACACCCCCCCCCCAGTGTTAAACATGTTCCTCAGGACCTACAGAGAGGAGACACCCCCCCCAGTGTTAAACATGTTCCTCAGGACCTACAGAGAGGAGACACCCCCCCCCAGTGTTAAACATGTTCCTCAGGACCTACAGAGAGGAGACACCCCCCCCCAGTGTTAAGCATGTTCCTCAGGACCTACAGAGAGAGACACCCCCCCCCAGTGTTAAACATGTTCCTCAGGACCTACAGAGAGGAGACACCCCCCCCCCCCAGTGTTAAACATGTTCCTCAGGACCCACCCCCCCTGTCCTGGGTCAGAACTCTTAAAGAAGAAGTTCCAGGTCTGTGAGAGCCAGAAATCTTGCTTGTTTGTAGGTGACCAAATACTTATTTTCCACCATAATTTGCAAATAAATTCATTAAAAATCCTACAATGTGATTTTCTGGATTTATTTTCTTCTCATTTTGTCTGTCATAGTTGAAGTGTACCTATGATGAAAATTACAGGCCTCTCTCATCTTTTTAAGTGGGAGAACTTGCACAATTGTTAGCTGACTAAATACTTTTTTGCCCCACTGTAATACAGTCAGAAGTTTTCCCCTGTACATGTATTTTCTGTAGGTATTAGTACAGTACCTGTATAGTCATGTATAGTAGTAGTACCTGTATAGTCATGTATAGTAGTAGTACCTGTATGCGTTCTGTATAGTAGTAGTACCTGTATAGTCATGTATAGTAGTAGTACCTGTATAGTCATGTATAGTAGTAGTACCTGTAGAGTCATGTATAGTAGTAGTACCTGTATAGTCATGTATAGTAGTAGTACCTGTATAGTCATGTATAGTAGTAGTACCTGTATAGTAGTGGTACCTGTAGAGTCATGTATTTTAGTACCTGTATGCGTTCTGTATGAAGTATTGAGTACCTGTATAGTAGTAGTACCTGTATAGTCATGTACAGTAGTAGTACCTGTATAGTCATGTATTTTCTGTGGGTAGTAGTACCTGTATAGTCATGTATAGTGAGTGGTACCTGTATAGTCATGTATTTTAGTACCTGTATAGTCATGTATTTTTACCTGTATAGTATTTAGTATAGTACCTGTATAGTCATGTATAGTAGTACCTGTATGGTCATGTATAGTAGTAGTACCTGTATAGTCATGTATAGTAGTAGTACCTGTATAGTAGTAGTAGTCTGTATAGTCATGTATAGTAGTAGTACCTGTATAGTCATGTATAGTAGTAGTACCTGTATAGTCATGTATTTTAGTACCTGTATAGTCATGTGGTAGTAGTATAGTCTGTATGATTAGTAGTCATGTATAGTAGTAGTACCTGTATAGTCTGTATAGTAGTAGTACCTGTAGTGCCTGTAGTCATGTATAGTAGTAGTACCTGTATAGTCATGTATTTTAGTACCTGTATAGTCATGTATTTTAGTACCTGTATAGTCATGTATAGTAGTAGTACCTGTATAGTCATGTATAGTAGTAGTACCTGTATAGTAGTAGTACCTGTATAGTCATGTATAGTAGTAGTACCTGTATAGTAGTAGTACCTGTATAGTAGTAGTACCTGTATAGTCATGTATAGTAGTAGTACCTGTATAGTCATGTATTTAGTTGTATAGTAGTAGTACCTGTATCATGTATTTTAGTCATGTATGTTTAGTACCTGTATAGTGTATTTTAGTACCTGTATAGTAGTAGTACCTGTAGAGTCATGTATTTTAGTACCTGTATAGTCATGTATAGTAGTAGTACCTGTATAGTAGTGGTACCTGTAGAGTCATGTATTTTAGTACCTGTATGCGTTCTGTATGTATAGTACCTGTATAGTAGTAGTACCTGTATAGTCATGTACAGTAGTAGTACCTGTATAGTCATGTATAGTAAGTATAGTACCTGTATAGTCATGTGTATAGTAGTAGTACCTGTAGTCATGTATTTTAGTACCTGTATCGTTCTGTATAGTAGTAGTACCTGTATAGTCATGTATAGTAGTAGTACCTGTATAGTCCTGTATAGTAGTAGTACCTGTATAGTCATGTATAGTAGTAGTAGTATGAGTCATGTATAGTAGTAGTACCTGTATAGTAGTAGTACCTGTATAGTCATGTATTTTAGTACCTGTATAGTATAGTATAGTACCTGTATAGTAGTGGTACCTGTAGAGGAGTCATGTATTTTAGTACCTGTATGCGTTCTGTATAGTAGTAGTACCTGTATAGTAGTAGTACCTGTATAGTCATGTATAGTAGTAGTACCTGTATAGTCATGTATAGTTTAGTACCTGTATAGTCATGTATAGTAGTAGTACCTGTATAGTCATGTATTTTAGTACCTGTATACGTTCTGTATAGTAGTAGTACCTGTATAGTCATGTATAGTAGTAGTACCTGTATAGTCATGTATAGTAGTAGTACCTGTAGAGTCATGTATTTTAGTACCTGTATGCATTCTGTATAGTACTAGTACCTGTATAGTCATGTATAGTAGTAGTACCTGTATGCGTTCTGTATAGTAGTATTAGTACCTGTATAGTCATGTATAGTAGTAGTACCTGTATGCGTTCTGTATAGTAGTAGTACCTGTATAGTAGTAGTACCTGTATGCGTTCTGTATAGTAGTAGTACCTGTATAGTCATGTATAGTAGTAGTACCTGTATAGTCATGTATAGTAGTAGTACCTGTATAGTCATGTATAGTAGTAGTACCTGTATAGTCATGTATAGTAGTAGTACCTGTATAGTAGTGGTACCTGTAGAGTCATGTATTTTAGTACCTGTATGCGTTCTGTATAGTAGTAGTACCTGTATAGTAGTAGTACCTGTATAGTCATGTACAGTAGTAGTACCTGTATAGTCCTGTATAGTAGTAGTACCTGTATAGTCCTGTATAGTAGTAGTACCTGTATAGTCATGTATAGTAGTAGTACCTGTAGAGTCATGTATTTTAGTACCTGTATGCGTTCTGTATAGTCATGTATAGTAGTAGTACCTGTATAGTAGTAGTACCTGTATAGTAGTAGTACCTGTATAGTCATGTATAGTAGTACCTGTATGCGTTCTGTATAGTGGTCCAACAGCAGAACTCCTGAACTGGTCACCTTCTTAGTCTCCACCATGGTCTTCAGATCAGCTAGTAGAGTCATGTGTTTAGACATGTCTGTAGCTAACACCTAGAGAGAGAGAGAGAGAGAGGGAGGGAGGGAGGGAGGGAGGGAGGGAGGGAGGGAGGGAGGGAGGGAGGGAGGGAGGGAGGGAGGAGGGAGGGAGGAGGGAGGAGGAGGAGGAGGAGAGGAGGAGGGAGGGAGGGAGGCAGGCAGGCAGGCAGGCAGGCAGGCAGGCAGGCAGACAGACAGACAGACAGACAGACAGACAGACAGACAGACAGACAGACAGACAGACAGACAGACAGACAGACAGACAGACAGACAGACAGACAGACAGACAGACAGACAGGAAGAGGAGGCAGTGAGAGGAGGCAGTGAGAGGAGGCAGTGAGAGGAGGCAGGGAGAGGAGGCAGTGAGAGGAGGCAGGGAGAGGAGGCAGGGAGAGGAGGCAGGGAGAGGAGGCAGGGAGAGGAGGCAGGGAGAGGAGGCAGTGAGAGGAGAGAGAGATGAGACGAAGGTGTAAATATAAAGACACTTTGTTTACTCCATGTGTAACTCTGTGTTGTTGTACGTGTCACACTGCTTTGCTTTATCTTGGCCAGGTCGCAATTGTAAATGAGAACTTGTTCTCAACTGGCCTGCCTGGTTAAATAAAGGTGTTCTCAACTGGCCTACCTGGTTAAATAAAGGTGTTCTCAACTGGCCTACCTGGTTAAATAAAGGTGTTCTCAACTAGCCTACCTGGTTACATAAAGGTGTTATCAACTGGCCTACCTGGTTAGATAAAGGTGTTCTCAACTAGCCTACCTGGTTAAATAAAGGTGTTCTCAACTGGCCTACCTGGTTAAATAAAGGTGTTATCAACTGGCCTACCTGGTTAAATAAAGGTGTTCTCAACTAGCCTACCTGGTTAAATAAAGGTGTTCTCAACTAGCCTACCTGGTTAAATAAAGGTGTTCTCAACTAGCCTACCTGGTTAAATAAAGGTGTTCTCATCTAGCCTACCTGGTTAAATAAAGGTGTTATCAACTGGCCTACCTGGTTAAATAAAGGTGTTCTCAACTAGCCTACCTGGTTAAATAAAGGTGTTCTCAACTGGCCTACCTGGTTAAATAAAGGTGTTCTCAACTAGCCTACCTGGTTAAATAAAGGTGTTCTCAACTAGCCTACCTGGTTAAATAAAGGTGTTCTCAACTGGCCTACCTGGTTAAATAAAGGTGTTCTCAACTAGCCTACCTGGTTACATAAAGGTGTTATCAACTGGCCTACCTGGTTAAATAAAGGTGTTCTCAACAGCCTACCTGGTTAAATAAAGGTGTTATCAACTGGCCTACCTGGTTAAATAAAGGTGTTCTCAACTAGCCTACCTGGTTAAATAAAGGTGTTTCAACTGGCCTACCAACTAGCCTACCTGGTTAAATAAAGGTGTTCTCAACTGGCCTACCTGGTTAAATAAAGGTGTTCTCAACTAGCCTACCTGGTTAAATAAAGGTGTTCTCAACTAGCCTACCTGGTTAAATAAAGGTGTTCTCAACTGGCCTACCTGGTTAAATAAAGGTGTTCTCAACTAGCCTACCTGGTTAAATATCAAAGGTGTTCTCAACTAGCCTACCTGGTTAAATAAAGGTGTTCTCAACTAGCCTACCTGGTTAAATAAAGGTGTTCTCAACTAGCCTACCTGGTTAAATAAAGGTGAAATAAAAATATAAATAAATAAAAAACTGTTTAGTTGCAAAAATCACTGAAACGTTTACCTTTGACCCCTCCCACTCCTGCCCCTCCCACTCTTGTCTCCAAACCCTGCTGTGATTGGATGATGATGGATGCTGCCTGTGATGACAGGTCTCTCACCATATCGATGACCAGCTTGCGGAGGCTCTGTCGCTGTCTCTTGGTCAGGTTCTGGAAGATGTCACAGTTGTCCAGGTGGAGCAGCTTGAAGCCAACAGCCAAGTGATGGTTCTCTAACACTGACTCATCATTGTACATGAGAGCCAGCTCAGAGTCTGAGAGAGAGGGAGAGAGTAGAGAGTAGAGAGGGATAGAGAGAGAGGGATAGAGTAGAGAGGAATAGAGAGAGGGAGGAGAGAGGGATAGAGAGAGAGAGTGAGGAGAGAGTGATAGAGAGAGGGATAGAGTAGAGAGGGATAGAGAGAGAGAGGGGGGAGAGGGAGAAAGAGAGGGAGGAGAGTAGAGAGAGAGGGATAGAGAGAGAGGAGGGAGAGAGAGGAGGGAGAGTGATAGAGAGAGGAGGAGAGAGTGATAGAGAGAGGGATAGAGGAGAAGGTGAGGGAGGAGAGAGGGATGGAGGAAGGAGAGAGGTAGGAGAGAGAGGGAGGAGAAGGATAGAAGGGAGAGAGAGTATAGAGGAGGAGAGTAGAGATGGATGGAGGAGAGAAGATAGAGAGGAGAGGGAGGAGAGGGAGGGGGAGAGAGAGTGATAGAGAGAGGGGGAGGGTGAGAGAGAGAGAGAGGAGAGAGAGTGATAGAAGAGGGATAGAGTAGAGATGGATAGAGAGAGGGATAGAGTAGAGAAGGATAGAGAGAGGAGGAGAGAGTGAGAGAGAGAGAGAGATGGGAGTAGAGAGAGATAGAGGGAGGAGAGAGTGGTAGAGAGAGGGGGAGGAGAGAGTGATAGAGAGGGAGGGAGAGAGTGATAGAGAGAGGGATAGAGTAGAGATGGAGAGAGAGGATAGATAGAGAAGGATAGAGAGAGAGGGAGGAGAGGGAGGAGGAGGAGAGTGAGAGGGGGAGGAGAGATGGTAGAGAGAGAGGGGGAGGGAGAGTGTGAGGTAGAGAGAGAGAGAGAGAGAGAGAGAGTGAGAGAGAGAGAGAGAGAGAGAGAGAGAGAGTGAGAGAGAGAGAGATGGAGTAGAGAGAGAGGAGAGAGTGGTAGAGAGAGAGAGGGAGGAGAGAGTGATAGAGTAGAGGAGATAGAGGGAGTGAGAGAGGGATAGAGAGAGGGAGGAGAGAGTGATAGAGAGAGGGATAGAGTAGAGAGGGATAGAGAGAGAGGGATGAGAGAGGGATAGAGTAGAGAAGAGGAGATGGAGAGAGAGATAGAGGGAGGAGAGAGTGGTAGAGGGAGAGAGAGGAGAGAGGGATAGATAGAGAGGGATAGAGGAGAGATAGAGTGATAGAGAGAGAGTGATAGAGAGAGAGAGACGGAGTAGAGAGAGATAGAGGGAGGAGAGAGTGGTAGAGAGAGAGAGGGAGAGAGAGTGATAGAGAGAGGGAGGAGAGAGATAGAGAGAGAGTGAGAGAGAGAGACAGAGTAGAGAGAGATAGGGAGGAGAGAGTGGTAGAGAGATAGAGGGAGGGAGAGAGTGGTAGAGAGAGAGAGAGATATGATAGAGAGAGATAGGGGAGGAGAGAGGAGAGAGAGATGAGTAGATAGAGATAGAGGGAGGAGAGAGTGGTAGAGAGAGATAGGAGAGAGAGTGATAGAGAGAGATGGAGTAGATAGAGATAGAGGGAGGAGAGTGGTAGAGAGAGAGAGGGAGGAGAGAGTGATAGAGAGATGGAGTAGAGAGAGATAGAGAGAGTGATAGAAACAGGGAGTAGAGAGTGATAGAGAGAGAGAGGGAGGAGAGAGTGGTAGAGAGAGAGAGGGAGGAGAGAGTGATAGAGAGAGATGGAGATAGAGAGAGTGAGAGTGTGAGCGGTTAGATGGTCAGAAACATGGGCAATGGAGGAGACAAGAGACAGAGAGAGGTGTGTGTGTGTGTGTGTGTGTAGACTGACTGGTGTTGATGAGGAACTGGTTAGACACTCCAGGGTGGTCCACATCATGGATGGCTGCAGCAAACAGAGCTGCTAGAATCTCCAGGTCTGTAAACACAGCCTGATGGAGAGACAGAGAGAGGGGAGAGAGAGGGGGGAGAGGGAGAGGAGGAGAGGGAGAGAGAGGGGAGAGAGAGGGGGAGAGAAGGGGGAGAGGGGAGGAGGAGAGGGAGAGAGAAGGGGAAGGGAGAGGGAGAGAGAGGGGAGGGAAGGAGAGGGAGAGGGGAGAGAGAGGGGGAGAGGGAGAGGGGAGAGGGAGATAGAGGGGGAGAGGGAGAGGCGGAGAGGGAGAGAGAGGGGGGGAGAGGGAGAGGAGGAGAGAGAGAGAAGGGGAGGGAGAGACAGAGAGAGGGGAGAGAGGGGGAGAGGGAGAGGGGAGAGAGGGAGGAGAGGGAGAGACAGAGAGAGGGGAGAGAGAGAGGGGGAGAGGGAGAGAGAGAGAAGGGGAGGGAGAGACAGAGAGAGGGGAGAGAGAGGGGGAGGAGAGGGGAGAGAGAGAGGAGGAGAGGGAGAGACAGAGAGAGGGGGAGAGAGAGGGGAGAGGAGAGGGAGAGACAGAGAGAGGGGAGAGAGAGGGGGAGAGAAGGGGGAGAGGGAGAGAGAGAGGGGAGGAGAGAGAGAGGAGGAGAGGGAGAGAGAGGGGAGGAGAGACAGAAAGAGAGGGAGAGAGAGGGGGAGAGAAGGGGGAGAGGGAGAGGAGGAGAGGGGAGAGAGAAGGGAGAGAGAGAGGGGAGAGAAGGGGGAGAGGGGAGAGGAGGAGAGGGGAGAGACAGGGGGATAGAGGGGAGGGGGAGGGAGAGAGAGGGAGGAGAGAGGAGAGGGGGGAGAGGGAGAGAGAGAGAATGGGGAGGAGAGAGGGAGGGGGAGGAGGGAGAGAAGGGGAGAGGGAGAGGAGGAGAGGGAGAGACAGGGGGAGAGGGGAGGGGGAGGAGAGAGAGGGGAGGGAGAGAGAGGAGGGGAGGGAGGGAGAGAATGGGGAGGAGAGAGGGAGGAGAGAGGGAGGGGAGAGAGGGAGAGAGGGGGAGGGAGAAAGTAAGAGAGAGGGGGAGAGAGGGAGGGAGAGGGAAAGAGAGGGGGAGGGAGAGAGGGAAGGAGAGGGAGAGGGAGAGAGAGAGACAGAGAGAGAGGGGAGGAGAGAGAGAGGGGGGAGGGGGTTAGAGAGAGAGGGGGTTAGAGAGAGAGAGATACAGAGAGATACAGAGAGAGAGAGAGAGATACAGAGAGAGAGAGGGGGGAGTTCAGTATTTTACAACTTGATTATAGATGGTGGAAGGTAGCCTAGCTAGCCTAGCTATAATTCCTGAAAGCAGTTTAAAGGTCAGGAGACACTGATGTATGGTTTGATTCTCTTTAAAAAGCCTCTACAAACTTCAGCTAGTGGTGGAGGGGCCACTAGCTAACCACTAATGGGAGTGATGGTATTATGGAGGGGCCACTAGCTAACCACTACTGGGAGTGATGGTATTATGGAGGGGCCACTAGCTAACCACTAATGGGAGTGATGGTATTATGAGGGCCACTAGCTAACCACTAATGGGAGTGATGGTATTATGGAGGGGCCACTAGCTAACCACTACTGGGAGTGATGGTATTATGGAGGGGCCACTAGCTAACCACTAATGGGAGTGATGGTATTATGAGGGCCACTAGCTAACCACTACTGGGAGTGATGGTATTATGAGGGCCACTAGCTAACCACTAATGGGAGTGATGGTATTATGGAGGGGCCACTAGCTAACCACTAATGGGAGTGATGGTATTATGGAGGGCCACTAGCTAACCACTAATGGGAGTGATGGTATTATGAGGGCCACTAGCTAACCACTAATGGGAGTGATGGTATTATGAGGGCCACTAGCTAACCACTAATGGGAGTGATGGTATTATGAGGGCCACTAGCTAACCACTAATGGGAGTGATGGTTTTATGGAGGGGCCACTAGCTAACCACTAATGGGAGTGATGGTATTATGAGGGCCACTAGCTAACCACTAATGGGAGTGATGGTATTATGAGGGGCCACTATTACTATATATATTACTGTATATATTACTGTATATATTACTGTATAGATTACTATATATATTACTGTATGTATTACTGTATATATCACTGTATAGATTACTGTATATATTACTGTATATATTACTGTATATATCACTGTATATATTACTGTATATATTACTGTATGTATTACTGTATATATTACTGTATATATTACTGTATATATTACTGTATGTGGCTCACATCTAGTGCGGGTGTGGAGAGGAGGACATGTGTGGACTGGCAGACACACGGCGGCGTGCAGGCTGTTGTGAACAGGCCACGTTGCCATGATAATGGTCTTCCAGGGTCATCACGTAGGTCACGAAGGTGTCGACGGGGATGCGGAACGTCTTTAGGAGATCACGTTCCTACAGGGGACATGAGGGGTTAATACACACTGACACACACACATGCATCAACACACACACACACACACACACACACACACACACACACACACACACACACACACACACACACACACACCCACACACACACACACACACACACTGCACACACACACACACACACACACACACACACACAGCTGCATGAACACACACACACGTCTGTTTCACTAGCCCGTGGAATCAAAATAACACATATAGATTGGGGGGCACCATAAGCCACTTCGGGCTCATCCTGTCTTTATCTGCCTCTGGCGTTATCTTAACCCCCGACCCCCGGCCTAATGTCCCAGATGCCAGGATGTCAGAGGACCATTGAGTCATTTTGTTCTAGCTGCAGGTAGAGTGGACACCCAGACTAGCTACAGGAAGAGTGGACACCCAGACTAGCTGCAGGTAGAGTGGACACCCAGACTAGCTGCAGGTAGAGTGGACACCCAGACTAGCTGCAGGTAGAGTGGACACCCAGACTAGCTACAGGTAGAGTGGACACCCAGACTAGCTACAGGTAGAGTGGACACCCAGACTAGCTGCAGGTAGAGTGGACACCCAGACTAGCTGCAGGTAGAGTGGACACCCAGACTAGCTACGGGAAGAGTGGACACCCAGACTAGACACCCTACACACACATCACAAAGCACCTACACACACATCACCTACACACACACACATCACAAAGCACCTACACACACACACACACACACACACACACACACACACACACACACACACACACACACACACACACACACACACACACACACACACACACACACACACACACACACACACACACACACATCACAAAGCACCTACACACACACACATCAGAAAGCACCATAAAACTAAACCTAAACCCTAAAACTAAACTTAACCCTAAAACCAAACCTTACCCTAAATCCAAACCTAACCCTTAAAACTAACCACTAAAGCTAAACCTAACCCTAACACTAAACCATAAAACTAAACCCTAAAACTAAACCTAACCCTTAAAAACTAACCTCTAAACTAAACCTGACCCTAAACCCTGAAACTAAACCTAACCCCTAAAACTAAACCTAACCCCTAAAACTAAACCTAACCCTAAAACTAAACCTAACCCTAAAACTAAACCTAACCCTAAAACTAAACCTAACCCTAAAACCAAACCTAACCCCTAAAACTAAACCTAACCCCTAAAACTAAACCTAACCCTAAAACTAAACCTAACCCTAAAACTAAACCTAACCCCTAAAACTAAACCTAACCCCTAACCCTAAAACTAAACCTAGGCCCCTAAACTAAACCTAACCCCTAAAACTAAACCTAACCCTAAAACTAAACCTAACCCTAACACTAAACCATAAAACTAAACCCTAAAACTAAACCTAACCCTAACCCTAAAACTAAATCTAACCCTAAAACTAAACCTAACCCCTAAAACTAAATCTAACCCCTAAAACTAAACCTAACCCCTAACCCTAAAACTAAACCTAACCCCTAAAACTAAACCTAACCCCTAAAACTAAACCCCACACTGCGTGTCTAACTCCAGGTACCTGGAAGATGGCGTACATGATGCAGCTGAGAGGCCTGCTGTTGGAGAACTCTGACACTCTGAAGATGTTGAAACTCCACTTGTCCAGGTCCTCTAGCTCCTACACACACACACACACACACACACACACACACACACACACACACACACACACACACACACACACACACACACACACACACACACACACACACACACACACACACACACACACACACACACACACACACACACAGGCACACACACACACACAGGCAGGCACACACACAGGACAGGCAAACACACACACACAGGCAGACACACACACAGGCAGGCACACACACAGGGCAGGCAAACACACACACACGCAGACACACACATACGCAAGCAGGCACACACAAAGAGAGAGTGTGAAGCCTTGAGTGAGGTAATGAGGTGAGTCTAGTAACCTTGACTGATTGACTGAGAAGGTATTTGTGTATGTACAGTTGTGGCCAAAGGTTTTGAGAATGACACAAATATACATTTTCACAAAGTCTGCTGCCTCAGTTTGTATGATGGTAATTTGCATATACTCCAGAATGTTATGAAGAGTGATCAGATGAATCGCAACTAATTGCAAAGTCCCTCTTTGCCATGCAAATGAACTGAATCGCAAAAAAACATTTCCACTGCAGTTCAGCCCTGTCAAAAGGAACAGCTGACATCATGTCAGTGATTCTCTCGTTAACACAGGTGTGAGTGTTGCGGGACAAGGCTGGAGATCACTCTGTCATGCTGATTGAGTTCGAATAACAGACTGGAAGCTTCAAAACTAGGGTGGTGCTTGGAATCATTGTTCATCCTCTGTCAACCATGGTTACCTGCAAGGAAACACGTGCCGTCATCATTGCTTTGCACAAAAAGGGCTTCACAGGCAAGGATATAGCTTGTCTAGGGGTTTTGGTATTGTCTAGGTATATTTGTAGGTCTATGGTGTTTTGGTATTGTCTAGGGTTTTTGTACTTCTATGGGGGTTTTGGTATTGTCTAGGTATATTTGTAGGTCTATGGTGTTTTGGTATTGTCTAGGTATATTTGTAGGTCTATGGGGGTTTTGGTATTGTCTAGGTATATTTGTAGGTCTATGGGGGTTTTGGTATTGTCTAGGTATATTTGTAGGTCTATGGTGTTTTGGTATTGTCTAGGGTTTTTGTACTTCTATGGGTGTTTTGGTATTGTCTAGGTATATTTGTAGGTCTATGGTGTTTTGGTATTGTCTAGGGTTTTTGTACTTCTATGGGGGTTTTGGTATTGTCTAGGTATATTTGTAGGTCTATGGGGGTTTTGGTATTGTCTAGGTATATTTGTAGGTCTATGGTGTTTTGGTATTGTCTAGGGTTTTTGTACTTCTATGGGGGTTTTGGTATTGTCTAGGTATATTTGTAGGTCTATGGTGTTTTTGTCTTGTCTAGGGTTTTTGTACTTCTATGGGGGTTTTGGTATTGTCTAGGTGTATTTGTAGGTCTATGGTGGCCTGAATTGGTTCCCAATCAGAGACCACTGTTCATCGTTGTGGTCAGGGTGTCGTTGTCTCTGATTGGGGTTCCTATTTAGGTTGCCATTTTCCATGTTGGTTTTGTGGGTTATTGTTCTATGTTTAGTTGCCTGTTTCACACTAGTCATATTGAGGTTCGTTTTGTTATTTTGTATAGTTTTGTTCAGTGTTGCATTCCTTTATAAAATAGAATGTAGGTGTTTATCACGCTGCGCCTTGGTCTCCTCCTTATGACGACCGTGACACTGATATTCTGCCAAAGGTACAGGGATTGGACTCCTGAGGACTGGGGTAGGTGTTTATCATGCTGCGCCTTGGTCTCCTCCTTATGACGACCGTGACACTGATATTCTGCCAAAGGTACAGGGATTGGACTCCTGAGGACTGTAGGTGTTTTTGACGACCTAGACACTGATATTCTGCCAAAGGTACAGGGATTGGACTCCTGAGGACTGGGGTAGGTGTTTATCACGCTGCGCCTTGGTCTCCTCCTTATGACGACCGTGACACTGATATTCTGCCAAAGGTACAGGGATTGGACTCCTGAGGACTGGGGTAGGTGTTTATCACGCTGCGCCTTGGTCTCCTCCTTATGACGACCGTGACACTGATATTCTGCCAAAGGTACAGGGATTGGACTCCTGAGGACTGGGGTAGGTGTTTATCACGCTGCGCCTTGGTCTCCTCCTTATGACGACCGTGACACTGATATTCTGCCAAATTACAGGGATTGGACTCCTGAGGACTGGGGTAGGTGTTTATCAGTCTCCTTTTGACCGTGACTGATATTCTGCCAAAGGTACAGGGATTGGACTCCTGAGGACTGGGGTAGGTGTTTATCACGCTGCGCCTTGGTCTCCTCCTTATGACGACCGTGACACTGATATTCTGCCAAAGGTACAGGGATTGGACTCCTGAGGACTGGGGTAAAGTCATTTTGTCTGATGAATCCCCTTTCCGATTGTTTGGGATTCGGGAAAAAAGCTTGTCCGGAGAAGACAACCATCAGTCCTGTGTCATGCCAACAGTAAAGCATCCTGAGACCATTCATGTGTGGGGTTGCTTCTCAGCCAAGGGTGTCGGCTCACTCACAATTTTGCCTAAGAACACAGCCATGAATAAAGAATGGTACCAACACATCCTCCGAGAGCAACTTCTCCCAACCATCTAGGAACAGTTCTGTGACGAACAATGCCTTTTCCAGCATAATGGAGCACCTTGCCATAAGTAAGGCACCTATGAAATGCTTGTAATTGTACTTCATCATTCCATAGTAACATCTGACAAAAATATCTAAAGACACTGAGACAGAAAACTTTGTGGAAATGTATATTTGTGTCATTCTCAACTTTTGGCCACGACTGTATGTGTGTGTACGTACGTGTTATGGTGTGTGTGTGTGTGTGTGTGTGTGTGTGTGTGTGTGTGTGTGTGTGTGTGTGTGTGTGTGTGTGTGTGTGTGTGTGTGTGTGTGTGTGTGTGTGTGTGTGTGTGTGTGTGTGTGTGTGTGTGTGTGTGTACATGTTATGGTGTGTGTGTGTGTGTGTGTGTGTGTGTGTGTGTGTGTGTGTGTGTGTGTGTGTGTGTGTGTGTGTGTGTGTGTGTGTGTGTGTGTGTGTGTGTGTGTGTGTGTGTATGAGTGAGCCTTGCATACTTTACCCTGGCTAGCTGGTCCTCCTGTTCAGTGTTGACTCCGAAGCGCGGGACAGAAGAGGGGGACAGAGTGGAGCTGTGGGACAGATTCCTCACTCCGCTAATCTGACTCATAGACTTCGCCTTTAGACGAGGAGACGGCAGCTCCACCTCGTTGGGCTGGTCTAGGGGATAGAGACACACATAGACTCCTCCTTTAGATTAGGGGACGGCAGCTCCACCTCGTTGGGCTGGTCTAGGGGATAGAGACACACATAGACTCCTCCTTTAGATTAGGGGACGGCAGCTCCACCTCGTTGGGCTGGTCTAGGGGATAGAGACACACATAGACTCCTCCTTTAGATTAGGGGACACCAGCTCCACCTCGTTGGGCTGGTCTAGGGGATAGAGACACACATAGACTCCTCCTTTAGATTAGGGGACACCAGCTCCACCTCGTTGGGCTGGTCTAGGGGATAGAGACACACATAGACTCCTCCTTTAGATTAGGGAGACGGCAGCTCCACCTCGTTGGGCTGGTCTAGGGGATAGAGACACACATAGACTCCTCCTTTAGATTAGGAACGGCAGCTCCACCTCGTTGGGCTGGTCTAGGGGATAGAGACACACATAGACTCCTCCTTTAGATTAGGAGACGGCAGCTCCACCTCGTTGGGCTGGTCTAGGGGGATAGAGACACACATAGACTCCTCCTTTAGATTAGGGGACGGCAGCTCCACCTCGTTGGGCTGGTCTAGGGGATAGAGACACACATAGACTCCTCCTTTAGATTAGGGGACACCAGCTCCACCTCGTTGGGCTGGTCTAGGGGATAGAGACACACATAGACTCCTCCTTTAGATTAGGGGACACCAGATCCACCTCGTTGGGCTGGTCTAGGGGATAGAGACACACATAGACTCCTCCTTTAGATTAGGGGACACCAGCTCCACCTCGTTGGGCTGGTCTAGGGGATAGAGACACACATAGACTCCTCCTTTAGATTAGGGGACACCAGCTCCACCTCGTTGGGCTGGTCTAGGGGATAGAGACACACATAGACTCCTCCTTTAGATTAGGGGACGGCAGCTCCACCTCGTTGGGCTGGTCTAGGGGATAGAGACACACATAGACTCCTCCCTTTAGATTAGGGACACCAGCTCCACCTCGTTGGGCTGGTCTAGGGGATAGAGACACACATAGACTCCTCCTTTAGATTAGGGGACACCAGCTCCACCTCGTTGGGCTGGTCTAGGGGATAGAGACACACATAGACTCCTCCTTTAGATTAGGGGACGGCAGCTCCACCTCGTTGGGCTGGTCTAGGGGATAGACACACACATAGACTCCTCCTTTAGATTAGGGGACACCAGCTCCACCTCGTTGGGCTGGTCTAGGGGATAGAGACACACATAGATTCCTCCTTTAGACGAGGGGACGGCAGCTCCACCTCGTTGGGCTGGTCTAGGGGATAGAGACACACATAGACTCCTCCTTTAGATTAGGGACACCAGCTCCACCTCGTTGGGCTGGTCTAGGGGATAGAGACACACATAGACTCCTCCTTTAGATTAGGGGACACCAGCTCCACCTCGTTGGGCTGGTCTAGGGGATAGAGACACACATAGACTCCTCCTTTAGATTAGGGGACACCAGCTCCACCTCGTTGGGCTGGTCTAGGGGATAGAGACACACATAGACTCCTCCTTTAGATTAGGGGACACCAGCTCCACCTCGTTGGGCTGGTCTAGGGGATAGAGACACACATAGACTCCTCCTTTAGATTAGGGGACACCAGATCCACCTCGTTGGGCTGGTCTAGGGGATAGAGACACACATAGACTCCTCCTTTAGATTAGGGGACACCAGCTCCACCTCGTTGGGCTGGTCTAGGATAGAGACACACATAGACTCCTCCTTTAGATTAGGGGACACCAGCTCCACCTTGTTGGGCTGGTCTAGGATAGAGACACACATAGACTCCTCCTTTAGATTAGGGACGACAGCTCCACCTTGTTGGGCTGGTCTAGGGATAGAGACACACAGCTCCACCTCGTTGGGCTGGTCTAGGGGATAGAGACACACATAGACTCCTCCTTTAGATTAGGGGACACCAGCTCCACCTCGTTGGGCTGGTCTAGGGGATAGAGACACACATGTTATACACACAAACTATCGCAGGCAGACCAGACAGACAGGTATTAACAGACAGACAGGTATTAACAGACAGACAGGTATGACCAGACAGACAGGTATGAACAGACAGACAGACAGACAGACAGACAGACAGACAGACAGACAGACAGGTATGAACAGACAGACAGACAGACAGACAGACAGACAGACAGACAGACAGACAGACAGACAGACAGACAGACAGACAGACAGACAGGTAGACAGACAGGTATGAACAGACAGACAGACAGGTATTAACAGATAGACAGGTATGAACAGATAGACAGGTATTAACAGACAGACAGGTATTAACAGACAGACAGGTATGACCAGACAGACAGGTATGACCAGACAGACAGGTATGAACAGATAGACGGGTATGACCAGACAGACAGGTATGACCAGACAGACAGGTATGAACAGACAGACAGACAGACAGACAGACAGACAGACAGACAGACAGACAGACAGACAGACAGACAGACAGACAGACAGACAGGTATGAACAGATAGACAGGTATGAACAGACAGACAGACAGACAGACAGACAGACAGACAGACAGACAGACAGACAGACAGACAGACAGACAGACAGACAGACAGACAGACAGACAGACAGACAGGTATGACCAGACAGACAGGTATGAACAGACAGACAGACAGACAGGTATGAACAGACAGACAGATAGACAGGTATTAACAGACAGACAGACAGACAGACAGACAGACAGACAGACAGACAGACAGGTATGAACAGACAGACAGACAGACAGACAGACAGACAGACAGACAGACAGACAGACAGACAGACAGACAGACAGACAGACAGACAGACAGACAGACAGACAGACAGGTATGACCAGACAGACAGGTATTAACAGATAGACAGGTATGAACAGATAGACAGGTATGACCAGACAGACAGGTATGACCAGACAGACAGGTATGACCAGACAGACAGGTATGAACAGACAGACAGGTATGAACAGACAGACAGGTATGAACAGACAGACAGGTAAATACACAGACAGGTATTACCGGACAGACAGGTATGAACAGACAGACAGGTATGAACAGACAGACAGGTATTAACAGACAGACAGGTATGACCAGACAGACAGGTAAATACACAGACAGGTATTACCAGACAGACAGGTATGAACAGACAGACAGGTATGAACAGACAGACAGGTATGAACAGACAGACAGACAGACAGACAGGTATGACCAGACAGACAGGTATGAACAGACAGACAGGTATTAACAGACAGACAGGTATGAACAGACAGACCGGTATGACCAGACAGACAGGTATGAACAGACAGACAGACAGACAGGTATGAACAGACAGACAGACAGGTATGACCAGACAGACAGGTATGAACAGATAGACAGGTATTAACAGACATACAGACAGGTATGACCAGACAGACAGGTATGACCAGACAGACAGGTATGAACAGACAGACAGGTATGAACAGACAGACAGACAGACAGGACAGACAGACAGACAGACAGACAGACAGACAGACAGACAGACAGACAGACAGACAGACAGACAGACAGACAGGTATGAACAGACAGACAGACAGACAGACAGACAGACAGACAGACAGACAGACAGACAGACAGACAGACAGACAGACAGACAGACAGACAGACAGACAGACAGACAGGTATGAACAGACAGACAGACAGGTATTAACAGATAGACAGGTATGAACAGATAGACAGGTATTAACAGACAGACAGGTATTAACAGACAGACAGGTATGACCAGACAGACAGGTATGACCAGACAGACAGGTATGAACAGATAGACGGGTATGACCAGACAGACAGGTATGACCAGACAGACAGGTATGAACAGACAGACAGACAGACAGACAGACAGACAGACAGACAGACAGACAGACAGACAGACAGACAGACAGACAGACAGACAGACAGACAGACAGACAGGTATGAACAGATAGACAGGTATGAACAGACAGACAGACAGACAGACAGACAGACAGACAGACAGACAGACAGACAGACAGACAGACAGACAGACAGACAGACAGACAGACAGACAGGTATGACCAGACAGACAGGTATGAACAGACAGACAGACAGACAGACAGACAGACAGGTATGAACAGACAGACAGATAGACAGACAGGTATGACCAGACAGACAGGTATTAACAGATAGACAGGTATGAACAGATAGACAGGTATGACCAGACAGACAGGTATGACCAGACAGACAGGTATGAACAGACAGACAGGTATGAACAGACAGACAGGTAAATACACAGACAGGTATTACCAGACAGACAGGTATGAACAGACAGACAGGTATGAACAGACAGACAGGTATTAACAGACAGACAGGTATGACCAGACAGACAGGTAAATACACAGACAGGTATTACCAGACAGACAGGTATGAACAGACAGACAGGTATGAACAGACAGACAGGTATGAACAGACAGACAGACAGACAGGTATGACCAGACAGACAGGTATGAACAGACAGACAGGTATTAACAGACAGACAGGTATGAACAGACAGACCGGTATGACCAGACAGACAGGTATGAACAGACAGACAGACAGACAGACAGACAGACAGACAGACAGACAGACAGACAGACAGACAGACAGACAGACAGACAGACAGATAGACAGACAGACAGACAGACAGACAGACAGACAGACAGACAGACAGACAGACAGACAGGTATGAACAGACAGACAGACAGGTATGACCAGACAGACAGGTATGAACAGATAGACAGGTATTAACAGACATACAGACAGGTATGACCAGACAGACAGGTATGACCAGACAGACAGGTATGAACAGACAGACAGGTATGACCAGACAGACAGGTATGACCAGACAGACAGGTATGACCAGACAGGTTACTTCAGGTACGTACAGGTAACTACAGGCATATCCAGGTAGGTGTACTCACCCATGAACGTGCTGGAGATGTACTCAGACACCTGGTTACCCGAACGACTCATCTCTGATAGGTGAGACAGCTCCCTGTTTAACATCCTCTTAAACTGAGGGAGGGAGGGAGGGAGGGAGGGAGGGAGGGAGGGAGAAAAAGGGGGAAAAAGGGGGGAAAAGGGGGGAGGGAGGGAGGAGGGAGGGAGGAGAAAAAGGGGGGAAAAAGGGGGAGGAGGGAGGAGGGAGGGAGAAAAGGGGGAGGGAGGGAGCAAGGGAGGGAGGGAGGGAGAAAAAGGGGAGGGAGGGAGAAAAGGGGGAGGGAGGGAGCAAGGGAGGGAGGGAGGGAGAAAAGGGGGAGGGAGGGAGAAAAGGGGGGAGCAGTTTGAGGATGTTTTACTGTAGGGTTAGTCAGTTCACTGCTCATAAGTGTTGAAGCTGTGGTGAGATTATTATGTTCTGTAGTAGTTACATCATGGTTGTGTTGTGGTTTCATCATGGTTGTGTTGTGGTTACATCATGGTTGTGTTGTGGTTACATCATGGTTGTGTTGTGGTTTCATCATGGTTGTGTTGTGGTTTCATCATGGTTGTGTTGTGGTTTCATCATGGTTGTGTTGTGGTTATATCATGGTTGCGTTGTGGTTATATCATGGTTGTGTTGTGGTTATATCATGGTTGTGTTGTGGTTATATCATGGTTGTGTTGTGGTTATATCATGGTTGTGTTGTGGTTTCATCATGGTTGTGTTGTGGTTTCATCATGTTGTGGTTTCATCATGGTTGTGTTGTGGTTATATCATGGTTGTGTTGTGGTTATATCATGGTTGTGTTGTGGTTATATCATGGTTGTGTTGTGGTTACATCATGGTTGTGTTGTGGTTACATCATGGTTGTGTTGTGGTTACATCATGGTTGTGTTGTGGTTTCATCATGGTTGTGTTGTGGTTCATCATCATGGTTATATCATGGTTGTGTTGTGGTTTCATCATGGTTGTGTTGTGGTTATATCATGGTTGTGTTGTGGTTTCATCATGGTTGTGTTGTGGTTATATCATGGTTGTGTTGTGGTTATATCATGGTTGTGTTGTGGTTATATCATGGTTGTGTTGTGGTTATATCATGGTTGTGTTGTGGTTATATCATGGTTGTGTTGTGGTTATATCATGGTTGTGTTGTGGTTTCATCATGGTTGTGTTGTGGTTTCATCATGGTTGTGTTGTGGTTACATCATGGTTGTGTTGTGGTTATATCATGGTTGTGTTGTGGTTACATCATGGTTGTGTTGTGGTTATATCATGGTTGTGTTGTGGTTATATCATGGTTGTGTTGTGGTTTCATCATGGTTGTGTTGTGGTTTCATCATGGTTGTGTTGTGGTTTCATCATGTTGTGTTGTGTTACATCATGGTTGTGGTTATATCATGGTTGTGTTGTGGTTACATCATGGTTGTGTTGTGGTTATATCATGGTTGTGTTGTGGTTTCATCATGGTTGTGTTGTGGTTACATCATGGTTGTGTTGTGGTTACATCATGGTTGTGTTGTGGTTATATCATGGTTATATTGGTTGTGTTGTGGTTAGTTACATCATGGTTGTGTTGTGGTTACATCATGGTTGTGCTAGTTACATCATGGTTGTGTTATATCATGGTTGTGTTGTGGTTATATCATGGTTGTGTTGTGGTTATCATCATGGTTGTGTTGTGGTTATATCATGGTTGTGTTGTGGTTTTCATCATGGTTAATCATGGTTGTGTTGTGGTTATATCACATCATGGTTGTTGTGGTTATATCATGGTTGTGTTGTGGTTATATCATGGTTGTGTTGTGGTTATATCATGGTTGTGTTGTGATTTCATCGTGGTTGTGTTGTGGTTATATCATGGTTGTGTTGTGGTTATATCATGGTTGTGTTGTGGTTACATCGGATTTGTGTTGTGGTTATATCATGGTTGTGTTGTGAATTTATATCATGGTTGTGTTGTGGTTATATCATGGTTGAGTTGTGGTTATATCATGGTTGTGTTGTGGTTATATCATGGTTGTGTTTATATCACAGTAATTGCCTTGTTGGAGGCCATATGACAGAGCGGTGAGTCTGGATGGTCTCTGCTGGTCCAGACACCAGTCCAGCTCCTCCAGAGTGTCTGTAGCCAGCTGCTCATGCTGTTGATCTGATAGAGCGCTGCTCTGGGAGTTGTGGGGGCCGCTACACCGCCCAGTGGAACCTCCTGTGGACAAGACAGAGAATTACACCAACCAGTGTTGGGGTTACAATAGCTTAACATTGTCTGGGAGTGAAGTTCAGACTGAGGGAGGCGGGAGAGAGGGGGGGGGCAGTATTAAACATTGGTGTTATACAAGGCCCATTGAAAGGCCCACAGACAGCCAATTACATCCACGATCTACTTTAGACCACGACCTATGGGGCCCTGGTCTAAAGTAGATCACTATATAGCAGGCCTATGGGGCCCTGGTCTAAAGTAGATCACTATATAGCAGGCCTATGGGGTCCTGGTCTAAAGTAGATCACTATATAGCAGGCCTATGGTCCAAAGTAGTGGACTATATAGCATTAGGATGCAGACCAGCTGTTAGATGTTTTGATTGACAGGTGAGCACTGACTTGACGGTTGGCATGGAGATGTTGGCGAGGAGGGTGAAGTTGCTCCGTACCGAGCGCAGGCTGGCTAACACCTGAGCAAAGGGGGTAACAATGAAGTCTTCTCCTGCATGCCTAAAAGAGAGAGAGAGAGAGAGAGAGAGAGAGAGAGAGAGAGAGAGAGAGAGAGAGAGAGAGAGAGAGAGAGAGAGAGAGAGAGAGAGAGAGAGAGAGAGAGAGAGAGAGAGAGAGAGAGAGAGAGAGAGAGAGAGAGAGAGAGACAGAGTATATTAGGATATGTAGTCATGATAATGCAAATTAGACGATGGAGAGAGAGAGAGAGAGAGAGAGAGAGAGAGAGAGAGAGAGAGAGAGAGAGAGAGAGAGAGAGAGAGAGAGAGAGAGAGAGAGAGAGAGAGAGAGAGAGAGAGAGAGAGAGAGAGAGAGAGAGAGAGAGAGAGAGAGAGAGAGAGAGAGAGAGAGAGAGAGAGAGAGAGAAAGAGAGAGAGAGAGAGAGACAGAGAGAGAGAGAGAGAGAGAGAGAGAGAGAGAGAGAGAGAGAGAGAGAGAGAGAG
>NW_025749690.1:15000-23181 GCF_021184085.1 Oncorhynchus gorbuscha | reverse complement strand
AGATCTGTCTGGTTTGGGGCCTTTTTACTTTCTTTCTCAGATACTTCAGATATTACGTCGCCTGTTATTGGACCGAGAAAAAAAAACTCAAAAGTAAATGGTTTTGATTCGTCGAGGAAAATGCCAAGTGCACTCTTCTAAGCCACTCACGTCGGTTACTTCTGACACATCCGGAAAATACCAACGCCGACGACGACGCGTCGCCATTTTGGTGATTGGTGCTGTTAGATCCAGATTGGTCTCATGGGCATTTCATTTTGACATTATTATATATATATATATATATATATATTTTTTTTAGTACATTTCACCTTTAATGGATCTACTTTCTGTCTCTCTCCGAGACATGAAAAGGTATCTTAACGAAGCCTAGTACTTCCTGTTTGACATTTTCCTTTTTTCCTCTTTTTTTTCTGAGCGGTCGGTCTCGCTACTGCGATGATGGAGTAACGGGGGAAAAAGGGGAGGAAATTGCAGGGTGATTTGAGCTGTGAAGAGCTCTGTGATCCTGTGGCGTATTAACACCTTCAGTGAGGAAGGCGTTTAGCCCAGAGACAGTCAGAGAACCAGAGGGGTGTTTAGCACAGCATTAAAGCCCAGAGACAGTCAGAGGGGTGTTTAGCACAGCATTAAAGCCCAGAGACAGTCAGAGGGGTGTTTAGCACAGCATTAAAGCCCAGAGACAGTCAGAGAACCAGAGGGGTGTTTAGCACAGCATTAAAGCCCAGAGACAGTCAGAGGGGTGTTTAGCACAGCATTAAAGCCCAGAGACAGTCAGAGGGGCGTTTAGCACAGCATTAAAGCCCAGAGACAGTCAGAGGGGTGTTTAGCACAGCATTAAAGCCCAGAGACAGTCAGAGAACCAGAGGGGTGTTTAGCACAGCATTAAAGCCCAGAGACAGTCAGAGGGGTGTTTAGCACAGCATTAAAGCCCAGAGACAGTCAGAGGGGTGTTTAGCACAGCATTAAAGCCCAGAGACAGTCAGAGGGGTGTTTAGCACAGCATTAAAGCCCAGAGACAGTCAGAGGGACGTTTAGCACAGCATTAAAGCCCAGAGACAGTCAGACAACCAGAGGGGTGTTTAGCACAGCATTAAAGCCCAGAGACAGTCAGAGAACCAGAGGGGTGTTTAGCACAGCATTAAAGGCCAGAGACAGTCAGACAACCAGAGGGGTGTTTAGCACAGCATTAAAGCCCAGAGACAGTCAGACAACCAGAGGGGCGTTTAGCACAGCATTAAAGCCCAGAGACAGTCAGAGGGGTGTTTAGCACAGCATTAAAGCCCAGAGACAGTCAGACAACCAGAGGGGTGTTTAGCACAGCATTAAAGCCCAGAGACAGTCAGAGGGACGTTTAGCACAGCATTAAGAGAGAGAGGACAGTCTATATGAAGGGGTAGGTAGGGATGGGATGGAGAGAGAGGACAGTCTATATGAAGGGGTAGGTAGGGATGGGATGGAGAGAGAGGACAGTCTATATGAAGGGATGGAGAGAGGACAGTCTATATGAAGGGATGGAGAGAGAGGACAGTCTATATGAAGGGATGGAGAGAGGACAGTCTATATGAAGGGATGGAGAGAGGACAGTCTATATGAAGGGATGGAGAGAGGACAGTCTATGGTCAAAATTATTGCCCTTTTTATGTCTGCCTGCAGTTTGAAGGAAGTTGCTAACTAGTGTGAGCGCAATGACTGGAAGTCTATGGTAACTGCTAGCATGCTAGTAGATACCATATACTTCCCGTCGTTGCGCTAAAGCTAGTTAGCGTTGTCATCTCAAAAAATGACCTGTAAACATCCCTTTAATTTCAAGCTTCTTGATGCTTCAGAAACTATATAGACATTCTCTGCTGCTGACACCCTGTTGAACACTGTGGACTCTGCTGGGGACTGACACCCTGTTGAACACTGTGGAGGCTGGGGACTGACACCCTGTTGAACACTGTGGACTCTACTGTGGAGGCTGGGGACTGACACCCTGTTGAACACTGTGGAGGCTGGGGACTGACACCCTGTTGAACACTGGCTGGGGACTGACACCCTGTTGAACACTGTGGCCTCTACTGTGGGGACTGACACCCTGTTGAACACTGTGGTCTCTACTGTGGGGACTGACACCCTGTTGAACACTGTGGTCTCTACTGTGGAGGCTGGGGACTGACACCCTGTTGAACACTGTGGACTCTACTGTGGGGACTGACACCCTGTTGAACACTGTTGTCTCTACTGTGAAGGCTGGGGACTGACACCCTGTTGAACACTGTGGAGGCTGGGGACTGACACCCTGTTGAACACTGTGGCCTCTACTGTGGAGGCTGGGGACTGACACCCTGTTGAACACTGTGGTCTCTACTGTGGAGGCTGGGGACTGACACCCTGTTGAACACTGTGGAGGCTGGGGACTGACACCCTGTTGAACACTGTGGTCTCTACTGTGGAGGCTGGGGACTGACACCTTGTTGAACACTGTGGAGTCTACTGTGGAGGCTGGGGACTGACACCCTGTTGAACACTGTGGTCTCTACTGTGGATGCTGGGGACTGACACTCTGTTGAACACTGTGGAGGCTGGGGACTGACACCCTGTTGAACACTGTGGAGGCTGGGGACTGACACCCTGTTGAACACTGTGGAGGCTGGGGACTGACACCCTGTTGAACACTGTGGAGGCTGGGGACTGACACCCTGTTGAACACTGTGGACTCTACTGTGGAGGCTGGGGACTGACACCCTGTTGAACACTGTGGAGGCTGGGGACTGACACCCTGTTGAACAATGTGGTCTCTACTGTGGAGGCTGGGGACTGACACCCTGTTGAACACTGTGGACTCTACTGTGGAGGCTGGGGACTGACACCCTGTTGAACACTGTTGTCTCTACTGTGGAGGCTGGGGACTGACACCCTGTTGACCACTGTGGAGGCTGGGGACTGGCACCCTGTTGAACACTGTGGTCTCTACTGTGGGGACTGACACCCTGTTGAACACTGTGGAGGCTGGGGACTGACACCCTGTTGAACACTGTGGACTCTACTGTGGAGGCTGGGGACTGACACCCTGTTGAACACTGTGGGCTCTACTGTGGAGGCTGGGGACTGACACCCTGTTGAACACTGTGGTCTCTACTCTGGGGACTGACACTCTGTTGAACACTGTGGACTCTACTGTGGAGGCTGGGGACTGACTCCCTGTTGAACACTGTGGACTCTACTGTGGAGGCTGGGGACTGACACCCTGTTGAACACTGTGGGCTCTACTGTGGAGGCTGGGGACTGACACCCTGTTGAACACTGTGGTCTCTACTCTGGGGACTGACACTCTGTTGAACACTGTGGACTCTACTGTGAGGCTGGGGGACTGACACCCTGTTGAACACTGTGGACTCTACTGTGGGAGGCTGGGACTGATAACCCTGCTGAACACTGTGGACTCTACTGTGGAGGCTGGGGACTGACACTGTTGAACACCAGACTCTACAGTGGAGGCTGTGACCAATATCTCTGTTGAACACTGTGGAGGCTGGGGACTGACACCCTGTTGAACACTGTGGCCTCTACTGTGATGGCTGGGGACTGGACACCCTGTTGAACACTGTGGAGGCAGACTGAGACTCTGCTGAACACTGTGGTCTCTACTGTGGAGGCTGGGGACTGATACCCTGTTGAACACTGTGATCTCTCTTTGGGGACCTTCAACACCCCTGTTGAACACTGTGGAGGCTGGGGACTGACACCCTGTTGAACACTGGCCTCACTCTGGAGGCTGGGACTGACACCCTGTTGAACACTGTGGAGGCTGGGGACTGGACACCCTGTTGAACACTGTGGTCTCTACTGTGGAGGCTGGGGACTGACACCCTGTTGAACACTGTGGACTCTACTGTGGAGGCTGGGGACTGACACCCTGTTGAACACTGTGGTCTCTACTGTGGAGGCTGGGGACTGACACTCTGTTGAACACTGTGGAGGCTGGGGACTGACACCCTGTTGAACACTGTGGAGGCTGGGGACTGACACCCTGTTGAACACTGTGGAGGCTGGGGACTGACACCCTGTTGAACACTGTGGTCTCTACTGTGGAGGCTGGGGACTGACACCCTGTTGAACACTGTGGACTCTACTGTGGAGGCTGGGGACTGACACCCTGTTGAACACTGTGGTCTCTACTGTGGAGGCTGGGGACTGACACTCTGTTGAACAATGTGGAGGCTGGGGACTGACACCCTGTTGAACACTGTGGAGTCTGGGGACTGACACCCTGTTGAACACTGTTGAGGCTGGGGACTGACACCCTGTTGAACACTGTGGTCTCTACTGTGGAGGCTGGGGACTGACACCCTGTTGAACACTGTGGAGGCTGGGGACTGACACCCTGTTGAACAATGTGGTCTCTACTGTGGAGGCTGGGGACTGACACCCTGTTGAACACTGTGGACTCTACTGTGGAGGCTGGGGACTGACACCCTGTTGAACACTGTTGTCTCTACTGTGGAGGCTGGGGACTGACACCCTGTTGACCACTGTGGAGGCTGGGGACTGACACCATGTTGAACACTGTGGTCTCTACTCTGGGGACTGACACCCTGTTGAACACTGTGATCTCTACTGTGGAGGCTGGGGACTGACACCCTGTTGAACACTGTGGTCTCTACTGTGGGGACTGACACCCTGTTGAACACTGTGGTCTCTACTGTGGGGACTGACACCCTGTTGAACACTGTGGAGGCTGGGGACTGACACCCTGTTGAACACTGTGGTCTCTACTGTGGAGGCTGGGGACTGACTCCCTGTTGAACACTGTGGTCTCTACTGTGGAGGCTGGGGACTGACACCCTGTTGAACACTGTGGAGGCTGGGGACTGACACCCTGTTGAACACTGTGGACTCTACTGTGGAGGCTGGGGACTGACACCCTGTTGAACACTGTGAGGTTGGGGACTGACACCCTGTTGAACACTGTGGACTCTACTGTGGAGGCTGGGGACTGACACCTGTTGAACACTGTGGTCTCTACTGTGGAGGCTGGGGACTGACACCCTGTTGAACACTGTGGGACTCTACTGTGGAGACTGGGGACTGACACCCTGTTGAACACTGTGGACTCTACTGTGGAGGCTGGGGACTGACACCCTGTTGAACACTGTGGACTCTACTGTGGAGTCTGGGGACTGACACCCTGTTGAACACTGTGGAGGCTGGGGACTGACACCCTGTTGAACACTGTGGCCTCTACTGTGGAGGCTGGGGACTGACACCCTGTTGAACACTGTGGACTCTACTGTGGAGGCTGGGGACTGACACCCTGTTGAACACTGTGGACTCTACTGTGGAGTCTGGGGACTGACACCCTTTTGAACACTGTGGAGGCTGGGGACTGACACCCTGTTGAACACTGTGAGGCTGGGGACTGACACCCTGTTGAACACTGTGGTCTCTACCGTGGAGGCTGGGGACCTGGAAACATGTGTTAACATTACATTACAAAGCAAGTGAAATAGATAATAAACAAAAGTGAAATAAACAATTAAAAATGCAACAATAAACATTACACTCACAAAAGTTCCAAAAGAATAAAGACATTTCAAATGTCATTTAGTCTCCCTCGCTCTCTCTCTCTCTCTCTCTCTGTCTCTCTCTCTCTGTCTCTGTCTCTGTCTCTCTCTGTCTCTCTCTCCTCTCTCTCTCTGTCTCTCTGTCTCTCTCTCGCTTGTCTCTTCCTCTCTCTCTCTCTCTCTCTCTCTCTCTCTCTCTCTCTCTCTCTCTCTCTCTCTCTCTCTCTCTCTCTCTCTGTCTCTCTCTCTCTCTGTCTTTCTGTCTCTGTCTCTCTCTGTCTCTCTCTCCTCTCTCTCTGTCTCTCTCTCGCTTTGTCTCTTCTCCTCTCTCTCTTCCTCTCTCTCTCTCTCTCTCTCTCTCTCTCTCTCTCTCTCTCTCTCTCTCTCTGTCTCTCTCTCTGTCTCTCTCTCTCTCTCTGTCTCTCTCTCTCTGTCTCTCTCTCTCTCTGTCTCTTTCTCTCTGTCTCTCTCTCCTCTCTCTCTCTCTCCCTCTCTCTCTCTCTCCCTCTCTCTCCCTCTCTCTCTCTCTCTCTCTCTCTCTCTCTCTCTCTCTCTCTCTCTCTCTCTCTCTCTCTCTCTCTCTCTCTCTCTCTCTCTCTCCGTCTCTCTCTCTCTCTCGCTCTCTCTGTCGTTCTTTCTTGCTGGACTGTTGTGGTAGCGTGAAGTGCCTCGTGTCAGAGAATGGGGTCAGATCTTTATCTCTCCGCTATGATGATGGTCACCTGCTGTAATGCTAGCCCACACAGCTGGTCCAGCAGCACATTGATCTGTCTGAGGGAGGACAGCCCGTTGCACAACAGGATGTAACACTTGTGTCCTTATATTCTACCACAAGCCTCGTGGAGAAAAGAGACAGAAGAGTATAGAGAGAGGAGAGAGAGGAGGAGCCAGGACATTATAGAGAGGGAGGAGCCAGGACATTATAGAGAGAGGCGAGGGGGAGCCAGGACAGTATAGAGAGAGGAGAGGAGGAGCCAGGACAGTATAGAGAGAGGAGGCCAGGACAGTATAGAGAGGAGGAGGACAGGACAGTATAGAGAGTGAGGAGCCAGGACAGTATAGAGAGAGGAGAGGAGGAGCCAGGACATTATAGAGAGAGGCGGTAGGGGAGCTTAGGACAGTATAGAGAGAGGAGAGGGGGAGCCAGGACAGTATAGAGAGAGGAGGAGGAGCCAGGACAGTATAGAGAGAGGAGGAGAGGCCAGGACAGTATAGAGAGAGGAGAGGAGGAGCTGAGAATGAGTATAGAGAGAGGAGAGGAGGAGCCAGGACAGTATAGAGAGAGGAGGGGAGGAGCTGGGACAGTATAGAGAGAGGAGGAGGAGCCAGGACAGTATAGAGAGAGAGAGGAGAGGAGGAGCCAGGACATTATAGAGAGAGGAGGAGCCAGGACATTATAGAGAGGCGAGGGGGAGCCAGGACAGTATAGAGAGAGGAGAGGAGGAGCCAGGACAGTATAGAGAGAGGAGGAGGAGCCAGGACAGTATAGACAGAGGAGGAGGAGCCAGGACAGTATAGAGAGGGAGGAGGAGCCAGGACAGTATAGAGAGGAGAGGAGGGGCCAGGACATTTATAGAGAGGGCGAGGGAGCCAGGACAGTATAGAGAGAGGAGAGGGGGAGCCAGGACAGTATAGAGAGAGGAGGAGGAGCCAGGACAGTATAGAGAGAGGAGGAGGAGCCAGGACAGTATAGAGAGAGAGGAGAGGAGGAGCTAGGACAGTATAGAGAGAGGAGAGGAGGAGCCAGGACAGTATAGAGAGAGGAGAGGAGAGGAGGAGCCAGGACAGTATAGAGAGGAGGAGGAGCCAGGACAGTATAGAGAGAGGGAGGAGGAGCCAGGACAGTATAGAGAGAGGAGAGGAGAGGAGGAGCCAGGACATTATAGAGAGAGGAGGAGCCAGGACATTATAGAGAGAGCGAGGGGGAGCCAGGACAGTATAGAGAGAGGAGAGGAGGAGCCAGGACAGTATAGAGAGGGAGGAGGAGCCAGGACAGTATAGACAGAGGGAGGAGGAGCCAGGACAGTATAGAGAGAGGAGGAGGAGCCAGGACAGTATAGAGAGAGGAGGAGGAGCCAGGACAGTATAGAGAGAGGAGGAGGAGCCAGGACAGTATAGAGGAGGAGCCAGGACAGTATAGAGAGAGAGAGGAGGAGCTAGGACAGTATAGAGAGAGGAGGAGGAGCCAGGACAGTATAGAGAGGAGAGAAAGAGAGAACCATCTTAGAGGTCAGAATAAGTATGTCTGTTATCTCCTTTCCCCTGGTATCTGTGCTGAATCAATCGGCATGTCAGGCGAGACACAGACCTTCGAAAACACAGTGAAGACTAATAGCTGTTATTACTAAACCTTATGACTACACACTACTACACACATATAATGACTACACACTACTACACACATATAATGACTACACACTACTACACACATATAATGACTACACACTACTACACATATATAATGACTACACACTACTACACATATATAATGACTACACACTACTACACTACTACTTCTGTAGCTCAGTTGGTAGAGCATGGCGCTTGTAACGCCAGGGTAGTGGGTTCGATCCCCGGGACCACCCATACGTAGAATGTATGCACACATGACTGTAAGTCGCTTTGGATAAAA
>NW_025749690.1:0-5000 GCF_021184085.1 Oncorhynchus gorbuscha | reverse complement strand
TATCAATATATAATCACATTCACAAGCTGTAATACATTCCTAATATGGTCATATAGCCAGACAGTTGTTGCTGTTGAGGAGTTGTATTATACTAAGGTAACATTTCAAAATAAGGAAAATGTGTTTAATTGTGAGTCGTATCACGGCTCCAGTTGAATGTGGAATGAAAGAGCTACAGTGGATTTCTCTGTGTCCCGGTGGGACTGTGAATCTGTGTTATTTTGGATAATTGCTGTTTTCTTTGGATGGTGTCGGTGTGTTGGCTCTCTAGTCCATGAAAAACACACCCACTGTGTCAGCCATGAAGAGCCACTATGGGGATGTTTCAATGGAAAAGGGCCTCTTGAGCCAACTGTTGTAAAGTAGACTGGTGAGATAGAGAGAGAGGCTGTAGAGATCAGAACAGGACCTATAGAGATCAGAACAGGTCCTATAGAGACTATAGAGGCCAGAACAGGTCCTATAGAGGCTATAGAGATCAGAACAGGACCTATAGAGGCTATAGAGATCAGAACAGGACCTATAGAGATCAGAACAGGACCTATAGAGATCAGAACAGGACCTATAGAGATCAGAACAGGACCTATAGAGATCAGAACAGGACCTATAGAGGCTATAGAGATCAGAACAGGACCTATAGAGGCTATAGAGATCAGAACAGGACCTATAGAGATCAGAACAGGACCTATAGAGGCTATAGAGATCAGAACAGGACCTATAGAGATCAGAACAGGACCTATAGAGATCAGAACAGGACCTATAGAGGCTATAGAGATCAGAACAGGTCCTATAGAGACTATAGAGATCAGAACAGGACCTATAGAGGCTATAGAGATCAGAACAGGACCTATAGAGACTATAGAGATCAGAACAGGACCTATAGAGACTATATAGATCAGAACAGGTCCTATAGAGGCTAAAGAGATCAGAACAGGTCCTATAGAGGCTATAGAGATCAGAACAGGTCCTATAGAGGCTATAGAGATCAGAACAGTACCTATAGAGACTATATAGATCAGAACAGGACCTATAGAGACTATAGAGATCAGAACAGGTCCTATAGAGGCTATAGAGATCAGAACAGGTCCTATAGAGGCTATAGAGATCAGAACAGGACCTATAGAGGCTATAGAGATCAGAACAGTACCTATAGAGACTATATAGATCAGAACAGGACCTATAGAGGCTATAGAGATCAGAACAGGTCCTATAGAGGCTATAGAGATCAGAACAGGTCCTATAGAGGCTATAGAGATCAGAACAGGTCCCATAGAGGCTATAGAGATCAGAACAGGTCCTATAGAGGCTATAGAGATCAGAACAGGACCTATAGAGATCAGATCAGTCAGTCTGGGACTGGGAACAGGACCTAAAGAGACTATAGAGATCAGAACAGGTCCTATAGAGGCTATAGAGATCAGAACAGGTCCCATAGAGGCTATAGAGATCAGAACAGGTCCTATAGAGACTATAGAGATCAGAACAGGACCTATAGAGGCTATAGAGATCAGAACAGGTCCTATAGAGGCTATAGAGATCAGAACAGGTCCCATAGAGGCTATAGAGATCAGAACAGGTCCCATAGAGGCTATAGAGATCAGAACAGGTCCTATAGAGACTATAGAGATCAGAACAGGACCTATAGAGATCAGATCAGTCAGTCTGGGACTGGGAACAGGACCTAAAGAGACTATAGAGATCAGAACAGTCAGTCTGGGACTGGAAACAGGACCTATAGAGTCTATAGAGATCAGAACAGGACCTATAGAGTCTATAGAGATCAGAACAGGACCTATAGAGGCCAGAACAGGACCTATAGAGGCTATAGAGATCAGAACAGGACCTATAGAGGCTATAGAGATCAGAACAGGACCTATAGAGGCTATAGAGATCAGAACAGGACCTATAGAGATCAGAACAGGACCTATAGAGATCAGAACAGGACCTATAGAGATCGGAACAGGACCTATAGAGGCTATAGAGATCAGAACAGGACCTATAGAGGCTATAGAGATCAGAACAGGACCTATAGAGGCTATAGAGATCAGAACAGGACCTATAGAGATCAGAACAGGACCTATAGAGACTATAGAGATCAGAACAGGACCTATAGAGATCAGAACAGGACCTATAGAGATCAGAACAGGACCTATAGAGATCAGAACAGGTCCTATAGAGACTATAGAGATCAGAACAGGACCTATAGAGACTATAGAGATCAGAACAGGACCTATAGAGACTATAGAGATCAGAACAGGACCTATAGAGACTATAGAGATCAGAACAGGACCTATAGAGACTATAGAGATCAGAACAGGACCTATAGAGACTATAGAGATCAGAACAGGACCTATAGAGATCAGAACAGGACCTATAGAGACTATAGAGGTCAGAACAGGACCTATAGAGGCTATAGAGATCAGAACAGGACCTATAGAGACTATAGAGATCAGAACAGGACCTATAGAGATCAGAACAGGACCTATAGAGACTATAGAGATCAGAACAGGTCCTATAGAGGCTATAGAGATCAGAACAGTCAGTCTGGGACTGGAAACAGGACCTATAGAGATCAGAGCAGTCAGTCTGGGACTGCGCCGCTACGTTGACCCTCTCTCTGCTACGTTTTGACCCTCTCTCTGCTACGTTGAGTCTCTGCTACGTTGACCCTCTCTCTGCTACGTTGAGTCTCTGCTACGTTGAGTCTCTCTCTGCTACGTTGACCCTCTCTCTGCTACGTTGAGCCTCTCTGCTACGTTGACCCTATCTCTGCTACGTTGAGTCTCTCTCTGCTACGTTGAGTCTCTCTCTGCTACGTTGAGTCTCTCTCTGCTACGTTGACCCTCTCTCTGCTACGTTGAGCCTCTCTCCGCTACGTTGACCCTCTGCTACGTTGACCCTCTCTGCTACGTTGAGCCTCTCTCCTGCTACGTTGACCCTATCTCCGCTACGCTGACTCTATCTCTGCTACGTTGACCCTCTCTGCTACGTTGAGTCTCTCTCCGCTACGTTGACCCTATCTCCGCTACGTTGACCCTCTCTCTGCTACGTTGACCCTATCTCCGCTACGTTGACCCTATCTCCGCTACGTTGACCCTATCTCTGCTACGTTGACCCTCTCTCTGCTACGTTGAGTCTCTCTCTGCTACGTTGAGTCTCTCTCTGCTACGTTGACCCTATCTCCGCTACGTTGACCCTCTCTCTGCTACGTTGACCCTATCTCCGCTACGTTGACCCTATCTCCGCTACGTTGACCCTATCTCTGCTACGTTGAGTCTCTCTCTGCTACGTTGAGCCTCTCTCTGCTACGTTGACCCTCTTTCTGCTACGTTGACCCTGCTGAGCGAGCGAGCGAGAGGGTGTGTGTGTGTGTGTGTGTGTGTGTGTGTGTGTGTGTGTGTGTGTGTGTGTGTGTGTGTGTGTGTGTGTGTGTGTGTGTGTGTGTTTTACATGGTTGAGGCCCTTCGGTACAGACAGGTTGCCAGGAGACATGACAGGAGCTCGACGATACGCTAAGTTCACATCGGCTGTGTGAAATGTCATCGAGACACCAGACAGTCTCTCACTTCTCTCACGCCTTCCACTTACCATTCAGCGCTACCCCACTCACTACCCACAATCCACCTCTTTCTGGTGTGACATGCACACACCCCCATGCACATATGTGTGGAAACACACACTCACACACACCCACACTCAGACACACACACACTCAGACACACACACATACACACACACACTCAGACACACACACACACACACACATACACACACACACACACACACACACACACACACACACACACACACACACACACACACACACACACACACACACACACACACACACACACACACACACACTAATTAGTTTGGGATACTGTGCATGTCCCAGTGCAAGTAGGTTCCTGGTTCATCTGCTTCATTAATCAACTGGTATTATTCAATATAATTAATGATTTTAGTTTTGACCCTCTAATGGTTACCCCATGTGGTGAGGTACCAGTGAGACGACTATCTAGGCTGGAGGGGGACGGGACGGGGGGGGGACAATAGCTTTTAATTGTGAAGACGGACCAGGATCGCAATCAACCAACATCTTCACTTGAAGAAATAATTTCATCAATTGTTTGTTTCCTCCTCCTCTTCATCGTCCTCCTCCTCCTCTCGTCATCCTCATCCTCCTCCTCCTCTCTCATAGTGATTAGACATTCGGCAATGATATGATGATAATAGTTGTGATTATGCAGCTCTGTCTGTAGTCTAGTCATCTGTAGTAGTCCTGGTAGTGTCAAGCCTGTCTGTTATTCTGTAATTCAATACCACATCTCCCTGTCTGTTATTCTGTAATATAATACCACATCTCCCTGTCTGTTATTCTGTAATTCAATACCACATCTCCCTGTCTGTTATTCTGTAATATAATACCACATCTCCCTGTCTGTTATTCTGTAATACAATACCACATCTCCCCTGTCTGTTATTCTGTAATTCAATACCACATCTCCCTGTCTGTTATTCTGTAATATAATACCACATCTCCCTGTCTGTTATTCTGTAATTCAATACCACATCTCCCTGTCTGTTATTCTGTAATATAATACCACATCTCCTGTCTGTTATTCTGTAATATAATACCACATCTCCCTGTCTGTTATTCTGTAATACAATAATATTCTGTAATTCACATCTCCCTGTCTGTTATTCTGTAATATAATACCACATCTCCCTGTCTGTTATTCTGTAATATAATACCACATCTCCCTGTCTGTTATTCTGTAATATAATACCACATCTCCTGTCTGTTATTCTGTAATATAATACCACATCTCCCTGTCTGTTATTCTGTAATATAATACCACATCTCCTGTCTGTTATTCTGTAATATAATACCACATCTCCTCGTCTGTTATTCTGTATAAATACCACATCTCCCTGTCTGTTATTCTGTAATATAATACCACATCTCCTGTCTGTTATTCTGTAATATAATACCACAT
>NW_025749689.1:0-23185 GCF_021184085.1 Oncorhynchus gorbuscha | reverse complement strand
GTCATGCAGGTGAAAGAGGACCCAAAAGCGACTTGGCGAAAACAGAGTCTTTAATCCAGTAAAGTAAATACAATCAAAAAACACAACTTTCACTCGAAATGACGAGGACAAACTGGAGACTCGATCTTGAACAGCAGGTGAACAGCAGGTTGCCTCGGGAAGGCACTTGAACCAAACAGACTCAGACACCTGCTCACCACGCAGCATCTGAGGAAAACACGACACGACAGGGCGATACACAAACACAGCACGGTGAATTCTAGACAAGGAACCGACAGGGCAGAAACGAATAACAAGGAGAGAAATAGGGACTCTAATCAGGGAAAAGGATCGGGAACAGGTGTGGGAAGACTAAATGATTGATTAGGGGAATAGGAACAGCTGGGAGCAGGAACGGAACGATAGAGAGAAGAGAGAGCGGGAGAGTGAGAGAGGGAGGGGAGAGAGAGGGATAGAAAGAGGGAAAGAACCTAATAAGACCAGCAGAGGGAAACGAATAGAAGGAGAAGAACAGGGACAAGGCATGATAATCAATGACAAAACATGACAGTACCCCCCACTCACCGAGCGCCTCCTGGCGCACTCGAGGAGGAATCCTGGCGGCAACGGAGGAAATCATCAATGAGTGAACGGTCCAGCACGTCCCGAGACGGAACCCAACTCCTCTCCTCAGGACCGTAACCCTCCCAATCCACTAAGTATTGGTGACCCCGTCCCCGAGACGCATGTCCATGATCTTATGTACCTTGTAAATAGGTGCGCTCTCGACAAGGACGGGAGGGGGGAGGGAAGACGAACGGGAGTGCGAAGAAAGGGCTTGACACAGGAGACATGGAAGACAGGATGGACGCGACGAAGATGTCGCGGAAGAAGCAGTCGCACAGCGGCAGGATTGACGACCTGGGAGACACGGAACGGACCAATGAACCGCGGAGTCAACTTACGAGAAGCTGTCGTAAGAGGAAGGTTGCGAGTGGAAAGCCACACTCTCTGGCCGCAACAATACCTTGGACTCTTAATCCTGCGTTTATTGGCGGCTCTCACAGTCTGTGCCCTGTAACGGCAAAGTGCAGACCTCACCCTCCTCCAGGTGCGCTCACAACGTTGGACAAACGCTTGAGCGGAGGAACGCTGGACTCGGCAAGCTGGGATGAGAACAGAGGAGGCTGGTAACCCAGACTACTCTGAAACGGAGAATAACCCGGTAGCAGACGAAGGAAGCGAATTGTGAGCGTATTCTGCCCAGGGGAGCTGTTCTGCCCAAGACGCAGGGTTTCTGAAAGAAAGGCTGCGTAGTATGCGACCAATCGTCTGATTGGCCCTCTCTGCTTGACCGTTAGACTGGGGATGAAACCCGGAAGAGAGACTGACGGACGCACCAATCAAACGACAGAACTCCCTCCAAAACTGTGACGTGAATTGCGGGCCTCTGTCTGAAACGGCGTCTAACGGGAGGCCATGAATTCTGAATACATTCTCGATAATGATTTGTGCCGTCTCCTTAGCGGAAGGAAGTTTAGCGAGGGGAATGAAATGTGCCGCCTTAGAGAACCTATCGACAACCGTAAGAATCACAGTCTTCCCCGCAGACAAAGGCAGACCGGTAATGAAGTCTAGGGCGATGTGAGACCATGGTCGAGAAGGAATGGGGAGCGGTCTGAGACGACCGGCAGGAGGAGAGTTACCCGACTTAGTCTGCGCGCAGTCCGAACAAGCAGCCACGAAACGGCGCGTGTCACGCTCCTGAGTCGGCCACCAAAAGCGCTGGCGAATAGACGCAAGAGTGCCTCGAACACCGGGATGACCAGCTAACTTGGCAGAGTGAGCCCACTGAAGAACAGCCAGACGAGTGGAAACAGGAACGAAAAGGAGGTTACTAGGACAAGCGCGGCGGCGCAGTGTGCGTGAGTGCTTGCTTAACCTGTCTTTCAATTCCCCAGACTGTTAACCCGACAACACGCCCATAAGGAAGAATCCCCTCGGGATCAGTAGAAGCCACAGAAGAACTAAACAGACGGGATAAGGCATCAGGCTTGGTGTTCTTGCTACCCGGACGGTAAGAAATCACAAACTCGAAACGAGCGAAAAACAACGCCCAACGAGCTTGACGGGCATTAAGTCGTTTGGCAGAACGGATGTACTCAAGGTTCTTATGGTCTGTCCAAACGACAAAAGGACGGTCGCCCCCTCCAACCACTGTCGCCATTCGCCTAGGGCTAAGCGGATGGCGAGCAGTTCACGGTTACCCACATCATAGTTGCGCTCAGATGGCGACAGGCGATGAGAAAAATAAGCGCAAGGATGAACCTTATCGTCAGACTGGAAGCGCTGGGATAGAATGGCTCCCACGCCTACCTCTGAAGCGTCAACCTCGACAATGAATTGTCTAGTGACGTCAGGAGTAACGAGGATAGGAGCGGACGTAAAACGTTCTTTTAGAAGATCAAAAGCTCCCTGGGCGGAACCGGACCACTTAAAACACGTCTTGACAGAAGTAAGAGCTGTGAGAGGGGCAGCAACTTGACCGAAATTACGAATGAAACGCCGATAGAAATTAGCGAAACCTAAAAGCGCTGCAACTCGACACGTGACCTTGGAACGGGCCAATCACTGACAGCTTGGACCTTAGCGGAATCCATCTGAATGCCTTCAGCGGAAATAACGGAACCGAGAAAAGTAACGGAGGAGACATGAAAAGAGCACTTCTCAGCCTTTACGTAGAGACAATTCTCTAAAAGGCGCTGTAGAACACGTCGAACGTGCTGAACATGAATCTCGAGTGACGGAGAAAAAATCAGGATATCGTCAAGATAGACAAAAACAAAGATGTTCAGCATGTCTCTCAGAACATCATTAACTAATGCCTGAAAAACAGCTGGCGCATTGGCGAGACCAAACGGCAGAACCCGGTACTCAAAATGCCCTAACGGAGTGTTAAACGCCGTTTTCCACTCGTCCCCCTCTCTGATGCGCACGAGATGGTAAGCGTTACGAAGGTCCAACTTAGTAAAGCACCTGGCTCCCTGCAGAATCTCGAAGGCTGATGACATAAGGGGAAGCGGATAACGATTCTTAACCGTTATGTCATTCAGCCCTCGATAATCCACGCAGGGCGCAGAGTACCGTCCTTCTTCTTAACAAAAAGAACCCCGCCCCGGCCGGAGAGGAAGAAGGCACTATGGTACCGGCGTCAAGAGACACAGACAAATAATCCTCGAGAGCCTTACGTTCGGGAGCCGACAGAGAGTATAGTCTACCCCGAGGAGGAGTGGTCCCCGGAAGGAGATCAATACTACAATCATACGACCGGTGAGGAGGAAGGGAGTTGGCTCGGGACCGACTGAAGACCGTGCGCAGATCATGATATTCCTCCGGCACTCCTGTCAAATCGCCAGGTTCCTCCTGAGAAGTAGGGACAGAAGAAACGGGAGGGATGGCAGACATTAAACACTTCACATGACAAGAAACGTTCCAGGATAGGATAGAATTACTAGACCAATTAATAGAAGGATTATGACATACTAGCCAGGGATGACCCAAAACAACAGGTGTAAACGGTGAACGAAAAATCAAAAAAGAAATAGTCTCACTGTGGTTACCAGATACTGTGAGGGTTAAAGGTAGTGTCTCAAATCTGATACTGGGAAGATGACTACCATCTAAGGCGAACATGGGCGTAGGCTTCTCTAACTCTCTGAAAGGAATGTCATGTTTCCGAACCCATGCTTCGTCCATGAAACAACCCTCAGCCCCAGAGTCTATCAAGGCACTACATGTAGCACCCGAACCGGTCCAGCGTAGATGGACCGACAAAGTAGTACAGGATTTTGATGGAGAGACTTGAGTAGTTGCGCTCACCTGTAGCCCTCCGCTTACAGATGAGCTCTGGCTTTTACTGGACATGAATTAACAAAATGTCCAGCAACTCCACAATAGAGGCACAGGCGGTTGGTGATCCTCCGTTCCCTCTCCTTAGTCGAGATGCGAATCCCTCCCAGCTGCATGGGCTCAGTCTCTGAGCCAGAGGAGGAGATGGTTGCGATGCGGAGCAGGGAAACACCGTTGATGCGAGCTCTCTTCCACGAGCCCGGTGACGAAGATCTACCCGTCGTTCTATGCGGATGGCGAGAGCAATCAAAGAGTCCACATCTGAAGGAACCTCCCGGGAGAGAATCTCATCCTTAACCACTGCGTGGAGTCCCTCCAGAAAACGAGCGAGCAGCGCCGGCTCGTTCCACTCACTAGAGGCAGCAAGAGTGCGAAACTCAATAGAATAATCCGTTATGGACCGTTCACCTTGGCATAGGGAAGCCAGGGCCCTAGAAGCCTCCCTACCAAAAACTGAACGGTCAAAAACCCGAATCATCTCCTCTTTAAAGTTCTGGTACTTGTTAGAGCAATCAGCCCTTGCCTCCCAGATAGCTGTGCCCCATTCTCGAGCCCGGCCAGTAAGGAGTGAAATGACGTAAGCAACCCGAGCTCTCTCTCTAGAGTATGTGTTGGGTTGGAGAGAGAACACAATCTCACACTGCGTGAGAAAGGAGCGGCACTCAGTGGGCTGCCCGGAGTAGCAAGGTGGGTTATTAACCCTAGGTTCTGGAGGCTCGGCAGGCCAGGAAGTAACAGGTGGCACGAGACGAAGACTCTGGAACTGTCCAGAGAGGTCGGAAACCTGAGCGGCCAGGTTCTCCACGGCATGGCGAGCAGCAGACAATTCCTGCTCGTGTCTGCCGAGCATGGCTCCTTGGATCTCGACGGCAGTGTAACGGCGTCTGAAGTCGCTGGGTCCATTCCTTGGTCGGTTCCTTCTGTCATGCAGGTGAAAGAGGACCCAAAAGCGACTTGGCGAAAACAGAGTCTTTAATCCAGTAAAGTAAATACAATCAAAAAACACAACTTTCACTCGAAAAGAGGAGTAGCAACATACGTTTCTTACGATACAGCAATTCATAGAACTTTAAGCTGACAATTTGTCAAAGGCCACCAACAAAATTCCAACTCATTGTAATAGTAAGACCTCAATGGAAAGAATCAGTGTACGGATGATTTCCAGTGTTCTACTTGTGACACTCAAGGTGTGGATTGATGGTCACTAGACTTGATGCTGAATGTTATGGATTATTCTCATATCTGTTGATAGAGGTTCACGCCGGACTTGAGGTATAAGGGCCGAGGACACACTGATTATTCACTGTTATGTTGTATTGATGACATTCTGTGAACACTGTGTGATTCTGTGGCAGCTGACAGCCTGTTTGTTTTGACTTCCTACAAGCCTCTAGAGCTGGTGTTTACAGAACATTTGGTGCTGTCTGATTAGAATGTAAAGGGCATGTCTCCAAGATGCCAGTTAGACATTTTCTATGCTTCTGTGCTGGAAGTTTCTCCCTGTTGCAGCTTGTAATAAACTGGATATACTTTTTTTCTAAATAAAAAATAATTAATATTAACCAATCCACCTCTTTGGAGGACACAAATATTTTGGAGTTTTACAGCTTTTCATATACATTTTATATGGATGTCGGCAGTGTATCAAATACTTGTTCTCCCCACTGTACATGCACATACATTGTACATATACATTTTACATGTATCGATTTATGATGGATAGATTTGATTGACTTTACCTGCGACTGCTTTTCTCGATTGTTATCCTGGAAATTCCTATTACATGTATGTTTCTACTGTATAACTGACAACTTTTAATTTGTTACCATAGTGAAGCCCGGTCGCTGTGTCCTGCAAAGATGGCCAGTGCCCCGAGGAACAGATGTGTTTCTGGATATGTTGATTCTATGCCTGCAGTGAGCCATTGAAGCTTTATTGGAAATTCCTATGAGTTATAAGAAATAAGTAGAAAATACAAATCATTACATGGGCAATTATGTCTATGAAAACTGATGATTTTATGCAATAATAAATATGAAAAATGATCATAGCTTTTATGGAAACTGGACAATTTTCATGGGCAGTATGTTAATTGACAAACTCATGTGGACTGCTGAATTTGAATAAAACAAGATTTTGAACACCTGTGCTTGGTTTTTTAGGGGGTTATTTGAGACTCGTGTGGTGCTCATGTGAATATCCTTCATTTTCCAGCTTCAGACCAATGCCTGTTCTCAGTTTAAACATAGTGTTTTGGTTTTAATTTCCATGGTTTTTACACCGGAAGGTGATCGTGCAACCTTATTATAGTACATTATATTTAAGCAAAAATGCACAAGGAGGTGTGGTATACAGCCAATATACAATGCTAAGGACTGTTCTTAGCACATGCCCTTAGCCGTGGTATATTGGCCATATACCACAAACCCCCGAGGTTCCTTATTGCTATTATAAACTGATTACCAACGTAATTGAAGCTGTAAAAATAAATGTTTTGTCATACCCGTGGTATATGGCCTGATATTCCACGGCTGTCAGCCAATCAGCATTCGGGGCACGAACCACCCACTTTATAATATAGTTTAACACATGCTCTCCTTGTGAATCTTCACGATGTTGTATGTTTTATTTATTGATAAGATCCATGCTTATAATCATACTGATCATTGCTCATAGGAAATTGGCGAGAGCAAGGAAACAAAGACTAAAGCAAATATTTACTATGTGATTACACAATGTAGCTGGCTACATAGACGACTATACTAGCCGGAAATATGGCCGAGCTGTTCTCAGTTGGAGGGTTCTGAAATATTCTCTCTCGCTGAGTCGAGTTGTGACCGTGAATATCGTCATCCATCTCGGTGGAAACAACTTGGACACACAAGGGGACAGCCCTGGTGCGTCAGATGTGAGATGATTTGGAGGTAGTCCGCATGTCCCCTGGGACAATGGTGAGATACTCTGACATCAAACAGTGGAAGATTTGCATGTTCCTCCGTGGCAGGCGCATGCCCACAATCCACCACTTTGCATTCAATCACTCTGTCCCTGGGCAGTACCATAGGGCAGGGTTTCCCAAACTCGGTCCTGGGGCTCCTCCTGGGTTCACGTTTTGGTTTTTGCTCTAGCTCTACACAGCTGATGAATATAATCAAAGCTTGATGATGAGTTGGTTATTTGAATCAGCTGTGTAGTGCTAGGACAAAACCCCCAGATGTGCGCCCAGTGGTACCCATGTTAACAACGATTCCTGAACCTGACTCCAAAAACAAGCCACCGATGGACAGTACCAAAATAGATACTCAATTGATTCTGTTCAATGCCCCATATACTGAGCATTCTTTTTGTAGCGGGAATCTTATATAATAGCTTAAATTGAAAAGAAAGGATTGATGCTTCAATTGTTACTTTGTATATTACTTCAATAAATCTGATGCCATGGTATTGGGATATCGAAAATCTGTTCCCAACTATCTTGAATTTTATGCAGTATAGTTGTCATATTATATTAGTCATTTTAAGCCATTTATGATTAATTAATTCATTTCTCTTTTAAGTAATTTTCTCTTCCATTTTTGTGGCAGAGCTGCGATGAACTGGTTATAATTTTGTAATGAGCATACATTTCCTTATACTGTGATTACTTGTGTGACATAATTTGACCTTTGATGTGTACAATGTCATTCATTAACATGATACCTTCCTTATACATTCTCTACAAGAAAATGTTTTTTCCTCTATAGGTACTTTCGAGATTTGACATTTTTTGCTGTAATATAGCCTTTGTTCTGCCTCTTCTGGAGGATAACATTTAAATAGTAGCCTACTCTGTTTTGCTTCATTTAAAAATTATACTTTAAACAGAGTTCCATTGTCAATCCACCAGAAATGAATGGTTTTAATTTGTATGACCACAAAGAGAACCGTTTTGAAAATGGCTGTCTAGCACAGGTGGTTGGTGGCACCTTAATTGGGGCCAACAAGTGCTCAGCATATGTGGGGAACTCCTTCAAGACTGCTGGAAAAGCGTTCCAGGTGAAGCTGGTTGAGAGAATGCCAAGCGTGTGCAAAGCTGTCATCAAGGCAAAGTGTGGCTACTAAGAAGAATTTAAAATAGTTTTTTTATTTGTTTAACACTTTTTTGGTTACTACATGATTCCATATGTGTTATTTCATAGTTTTGATGTCTTCACTATTATTACACAATGTAGAAAATAGTAACAATAAATAATAATAATAAATGAAAAAACCTGGAATGACTCGGTGTGTCCAAACTTTTAACTGGTACTGTATTTAAATGAGATATTTCTGTATTTCACTTTCAATAAATTAGCAAACATTTCTAAAATCATGTTTTCACTGTCATTATGAGATATTATGGGTAGATGGGTGAGATTATTTTTTAATGCTTTGCTGGTGGTGAAATTAGCAAAGGGGGGATGGGGGATTGGACTGTGAGGTTACTTTTGCAAGGGTTGGAGACTCCCAATTGCTAACATGTATAGAGAGCAATAGTAATGATGTCTCTTTGTAGGAACTAACTCCATTATGGTTCTTTGAACAAAGCCTATGGGAAAATGTATTGTGTTTTTGTAGGGTTTTTAGATAAACGCTGAAAATACGTTTTGTGGTGAAAACAGGTTTGGGAGTTCTTATACGTTTTGTTCTATGAGATAATCTTCATCAGTCATCAGTCAAGTGACTTGAAGCATTTATGTAATTAAGAAAAGCATTTATGGACTAAAAACATTGTTACTCAACATAATTGAGTTTCGGAATATTGTGTGCTTATTGTTTAGAAAGTATTTAGTATTTATTATGTATAAATAGCCCACACTTTAGATGAGGCCACGCAAAAAGTGTTGATTAGTAAAGTCGTTTATAAAGACCTATATTACATATCTTATGTAATGATCTTATGAATATTAGTGTAACGATGTGCGCTGAGAGTTGGGAAGCAAGTTCAGGGAGTTAGTGATTTAATCAATAAACAAAACATAATAGAAAACAAGAAACACAAACAACGCACAGACCAAACTGAAACAGAAACAATGACGCTTGGGGAAGGAACCGAAGCGAGTGACAAATATAGGGCAGGTAATCAGGGAGGTGATGGAGTCCAGGTGAGTGTCACAACGCACTGATGACCGTAACGATGGTGACAGGGCTGCGCCATAACGAGCAGGCTGGTGACCTAGAGGACGGAGAGGAGCACACGCGACAGTTGCCCCTCCCTGACGCACGGCTCCAGATGCAGGATGCAGACTAAGATGACGAGCCTGGGGATCAGGAGCAGACCGGTCACCTCGGCTAAGGAGCCGGAACCTGTCGACCTAGAGCAACAGAGATCCTATAATAAATCCCGCTATGCCCTCTGACGAACCATCAAACAGGAAAAGTGCCAACACAGGACTAATATAAAATCGTACTACACCGGCTCCGACGCTCGTCAGATGTGGCAGGTCCTGCAAACTATTACAGACTACAAAGGGAAGCAGAGCCGCGAGCTGCCCAGTGACACGAGCCTACCAGACGAGCTAAATAACTTCTATGCCCGCTTCGAGGCAAGTAACACTGAAACATGCACGAGAGCATCAGCTGTTCCGGACAACTGTGTGATCACGCTTTCCGCAGCCGATGTGAGTAAAGCCTTCAAACATGTCAACATTCACAAGGCCGCAGGGCCAGACAGACTTCCAGGACGTGTTCCCAGAGCAGGCGCTGACCAACTGGCAAGTGTCTTCACTGACCTTTTCTGTCATGTTTGTCATTTATTATCATGTCTTGTCCCTGTGCTCCCCATGCTATTCGTTTCCCTCTGCTGGTCTTATTTGGTTCTTTCCCTCCTTCTATCCCTCTCTCTCCCCCTCCCTCTCTCACTCTCTCGCTCTCTCTTCTCTCTATCGTTCCGTTCCTGCTCCCAGCTGTTCCTATTCCCCTAATCATCATTTAGTCTTCCCACACCTGTTCCCGATCCTTTCCCCTGATTAGAGTCCCTATTTATTCCTTTGTGATCCGTTCCTGTCCCGTCGGTTCCTTGTTTTGTATTCACCATGCTGTGATTGCGTTTCGCCCTGTCCTGTCGTGTTTTTTGCCTTCATCAGATGCTGCGTGTGAGCAGGTGGCTCTATCAACTACGGCCTGCGCCTACCCGGGCGACCTGCAGTCTGTGGCCGCTTCTCTAGTTATTCCCCTCTACAGACTAGAGGATTTTTGTTATTCCCTGTTTTGGATTTAAATAAACTCTGTTTCTGTTAAGTCGCTTTTGGGTCCTCTTTCACCTGCATGACAGAAGGAACCGACCAAGGAATGGACCCAGCGACTTCAGACGCTCGTTACACTGCCGTCGAGATCCAAGGAGCCATGCTCGGCAGACACGAGCAGGAATTGTCTGCTGCTCGCCGTGCCGTGGAGAACCTGGCTGCTCAGGTTTCCGACCTCTCTGGACAGTTCCAGAGTCTACGTCTCGTGCCACCTGTTACTTCCTGGCCTGCCGAGCCTCCAGAACCTAGGGTTAATAACCCACCTTGCTACTCCGGGCAGCCCACTGAGTGCCGCTCCTTTCTCACGCAGTGTGAGATTGTGTTCTCTCTCCAACCCAACACATACTCTAGAGAGAGAGCTCGGGTTGCTTACGTCATTTCACTCCTTACTGGCCGGGCTCGAGAATGGGGCACAGCTATCTGGGAGGCAAGGGCTGATTGCTCTAACAAATTCCAGAACTTTAAAGAGGAGATGATTCGGGTTTTTGACCGTTCAGTTTTTGGTGGGGAGGCTTCTAGGGCCCTGGCTTCCTTATGCCAAGGTGAACGGTCCATAACGGATTATTCCATTGAGTTTCGCACTCTTGCTGCCTCTAGTGAGTGGAACGAGCCGGCGCTGCTCGCTCGTTTTCTGGAGGGACTCCACGCAGTGGTTAAGGATGAGATTCTCTCCCGGGAGGTTCCTTCAGATGTGGACTCTTTGATTGCTCTCGCCATCCGCATAGAACGACGGGTAGATCTTCGTCACCGGGCTCGTGGAAGAGAGCTCGCATCAACGGTGTTTCCCTGCTCCGCATCGCAACCATCTCCCTCCTCTGGCTTTGAGACTGAGCCCATGCAGCTGGGAGGGATTCGCATCTCGAATAAGGAGAGGGAACGGAGGATCACCAACCGCCTGTGCCTCTATTGCGGAGTTGCTGGACATTTTGTTAATTCATGTCCAGTAAAGCCAGAGCTCATCTGTAAGCGGAGGGCTACAGGTGAGCGCAACTACTCAAGTCTCTCCATCAAGGTCCTGTACTACTTTGTCGGTCCACCTACGCTGGACCGGTTCGGGTGCTACATGTAGTGCCTTGATAGACTCTGGGGCTGAGGGTTGTTTCATGGACGAAGCATGGGTTCGGAAACATGACATTCCTTTCAGAGAGTTAGATAAGCCTACGCCCATGTTCGCCTTAGATGGTAGTCATCTTCCCAGTATCAGATTTGAGACACTACCTTAACCCTCACAGTATCTGGTAACCACAGTGAGACTATTTCTTTTTTGATTTTCCGTTCACCGTTTACACCTGTTGTTTTGGGTCATCCCTGGCTAGTATGTCATAATCCTTCTATTAATTGGTCTAGTAATTCTATCCTATCCTGGAACGTTTCTTGTCATGTGAAGTGTTTAATGTCTGCCATCCCTCCCGTTTCTTCTGTCCCTACTTCTCAGGAGGAACCTGGCGATTTGACAGGAGTGCCGGAGGAATATCATGATCTGCGCACGGTCTTCAGTCGGTCCCGAGCCAACTCCCTTCCTCCTCACCGGTCGTATGATTGTAGTATTGATCTCCTTCCGGGGACCACTCCTCCTCGAGGTAGACTATACTCTCTGTCGGCTCCCGAACGTAAGGCTCTCGAGGATTATTTGTCTGTGTCTCTTGACGCCGGTACCATAGTGCCTTCTTCTTCTCCGGCCGGGGCGGGGTTCTTTTTTGTTAAGAAGAAGGACGGTACTCTGCGCCCTGCGTGGATTATCGAGGGCTGAATGACATAACGGTTAAGAATCGTTATCCGCTTCCCCTTATGTCATCAGCCTTCGAGATTCTGCAGGGAGCCAGGTGCTTTACTAAGTTGGACCTTCGTAACGCTTACCATCTCGTGCGCATCAGAGAGGGGGACGAGTGGAAAACGGCGTTTAACACTCCGTTAGGGCATTTTGAGTACCGGGTTCTGCCGTTCGGTCTCGCCAATGCGCCAGCTGTTTTTCAGGCATTAGTTAATGATGTTCTGAGAGACATGCTGAACATTTTTGTTTTTGTCTATCTTGACGATATCCTGATTTTTTCTCCGTCACTCGAGATTCATGTTCAGCACGTTCGACGTGTTCTACAGCGCCTTTTAGAGAATTGTCTCTACGTAAAGGCTGAGAAGTGCTCTTTTCATGTCTCCTCCGTTACTTTTCTCGGTTCCGTTATTTCCGCTGAAGGCATTCAGATGGATTCCGCTAAGGTCCAAGCTGTCAGTGATTGGCCCGTTCCAAGGTCACGTGTCGAGTTGCAGCGCTTTTTAGGTTTCGCTAATTTCTATCGGCGTTTCATTCGTAATTTCGGTCAAGTTGCTGCCCCTCTCACAGCTCTTACTTCTGTCAAGACGTGTTTTAAGTGGTCCGGTTCCGCCCAGGGAGCTTTTGATCTTCTAAAAGAACGTTTTACGTCCGCTCCTATCCTCGTTACTCCTGACGTCACTAGACAATTCATTGTCGAGGTTGACGCTTCAGAGGTAGGCGTGGGAGCCATTCTATCCCAGCGCTTCCAGTCTGACGATAAGGTTCATCCTTGCGCTTATTTTTCTCATCGCCTGTCGCCATCTGAGCGCAACTATGATGTGGGTAACCGTGAACTGCTCGCCATCCGCTTAGCCCTAGGCGAATGGCGACAGTGGTTGGAGGGGGCGACCGTTCCTTTTGTCGTTTGGACAGACCATAAGAACCTTGAGTACATCCGTTCTGCCAAACGACTTAATGCCCGTCAAGCTCGTTGGGCGTTGTTTTTCGCTCGTTTCGAGTTTGTGATTTCTTACCGTCCGGGTAGCAAGAACACCAAGCCTGATGCCTTATCCCGTCTGTTTAGTTCTTCTGTGGCTTCTACTGATCCCGGGGATTCTTCCTTATGGGCGTGTTGTCGGGTTAACAGTCTGGGGAATTGAAAGACAGGTTAAGCAAGCACTCACGCACACTGCGTCGCCGCGCGCTTGTCCTAGTAACCTCCTTTTCGTTCCTGTTTCCACTCGTCTGGCTGTTCTTCAGTGGGCTCACTCTGCCAAGTTAGCGGGTCATCCCGGTGTTCGAGGCACTCTTGCGTCTATTCGCCAGCGCTTTTGGTGGCCGACTCAGGAGCGTGACACGCGCCGTTTCGTGGCTGCTTGTTCGGACTGCGCGCAGACTAAGTCGGGTAACTCTCCTCCTGCCGGTCGTCTCAGACCGCTCCCCATTCCTTCTCGACCATGGTCTCACATTGCCTTAGACTTCATTACCGGTCTGCCTTTGTCTGCGGGGAAGACTGTGATTCTGACGGTTGTCGATAGGTTCTCTAAGGCGGCACATTTCATTCCCCTCGCTAAACTTCCTTCCGCTAAGGAGACGGCACAAATCATTATTGAGAATGTATTCAGAATTCATGGCCTCCCGTTAGACGCCGTTTCAGACAGAGGCCCGCAATTCACGTCACAGTTTTGGAGGGAGTTCTGTCGCTTGATTGGTGCGTCCGTCAGTCTCTCTTCCGGTTTCATCCCCAGTCTAACGGTCAAGCAGAGAGGGCCAATCAGACGATTGGTCGCATACTACGCAGCCTTTCTTTCAGAAACCCTGCGTCTTGGGCAGAACAGCTCCCCTGGGCAGAATACGCTCACAATTCGCTTCCTTCGTCTGCTACCGGGTTATCTCCGTTTCAGAGTAGTCTGGGTTACCAGCCTCCTCTGTTCTCATCCCAGCTTGCCGAGTCCAGCGTTCCCTCCGCTCAAGCGTTTGTCCAACGTTGTGAGCGCACCTGGAGGAGGGTGAGGTCTGCACTTTGCCGTTACAGGGCACAGACGGTGAGAGCCGCCAATAAACGCAGGATTAAGAGTCCAAGGTATTGTTGCGGCCAGAGAGTGTGGCTTTCCACTCGCAACCTTCCTCTTGCGACAGCTTCTCGTAAGTTGACTCCGCGGTTCATTGGTCCGTTCCGTGTCTCCCAGGTCGTCAATCCTGTCGCTGTGCGACTGCTTCTTCCGCGACATCTTCGTCGCGTCCATCCTGTCTTCCATGTCTCCTGTGTTAAGCCCTTTCTTCGCACCCCCGTTCGTCTTCCCTCCCCCTCCCGTCCTTGTCGAGAGCGCACCTATTTACAAGGTACATAAGATCATGGACATGCGTTCTCGGGGACGGGGTCACCAATACCTAGTGGATTGGGAGGGTTACGGTCCTGAGGAGAGGAGTTGGGTTCCGTCTCGGGACGTGCTGGACCGTTCACTCATCGATGATTTCCTCCGTTGCCGCCAGGATTCCTCCTCGAGTGCGCCAGGAGGCGCTCGGTGAGTGGGGGTACTGTCATGTTTGTCATTTATTATCATGTCTTGTCCCTGTGCTCCCCATGCTATTCGTTTCCCTCTGCTGGTCTTATTTGGTTCTTTCCCTCCTTCTATCCCTCTCTCTCCCCTCCCTCTCTCACTCTCTCGCTCTCTCTTCTCTCTATCGTTCCGTTCCTGCTCCCAGCTGTTCCTATTCCCCTAATCATCATTTAGTCTTCCCACACCTGTTCCCGATCCTTTCCCCTGATTAGAGTCCCTATTTATTCCTTTGTGATCCGTTCCTGTCCCGTCGGTTCCTTGTTTTGTATTCACCATGCTGTGATTGCGTTTCGCCCTGTCCTGTCGTGTTTTTTGCCTTCATCAGATGCTGCGTGTGAGCAGGTGGCTCTATCAACTACGGCCTGCGCCTACCCGAAGCGACCTGCAGTCTGTGGCCGCTTCTCTAGTTATTCCCCTCTACAGACTAGAGGATTTTTGTTATTCCCTGTTTTGGATTTAAATAAACTCTGTTTCTGTTAAGTCACTTTTGGGTCCTCTTTCACCTGCATGACATTTTCAACCTCTCCCTGTCTGAATCTGTAATACCAACATGTTTCAAGCAGACCACTATAGTCCCTGTGCCCAAGAAAAACTAAGATAGCCTGCCTAAATGACTACCGACCCGTAGTACTCATGTCTGCAGCACTCACCACACCAAAAGATCCACAGACTATGCAAGCTCTATTGCACTTCACACTGCCCTGTCACACCTGGACAAAATGAACACATATGTGAGAATGCTATTCATTGACAACAGCTCAGTGTTCAACACCATAGTGCCCTCAAAGCTCATCACTAAGCTAAGGACCCTGGGACGAAACACCTTCTGTAACTGAATCCTGGATTTCATGATGGGCCGCGCCCAGGTGGTAAGGGTAGGGATGCGCGCTCAGCCCCTTCCTGTATTCCCTGTTCACTCATGACTGCACAGCCAGGCACTATTCCAACACCATCATTAAGTTTGCTGATGACATGGGCATGGGTCCTCAGATCCTCAAAAGATTTTACAGCTGCACCATCGAGAGCATCCTGACGGGTTGGTATCACTACCTGGTATGGCAACTACTTGGCCTCTACCTGCAAGGTACTACAGTGCTGAAGGATAGTGCTTACGGCCCAGTACATCACCGAGGACAATCTTCCTGCCACCAAGGACCTCCATACCAGGCGGTGTCAGAGGAAGGTCCCAAAGACTCCAGCCACCTTAGTCATAGACTGTTCTCTCTGCTACCGCACGGCAAGCACTACCGGATGGCCAAGTCTAGGTCCAAGAGGCTCCTAAATAGCTTCTACCCCAAGCCATAAGACTCCTGAACAGTGAATCAAATGGCTAATCACTTTGTCAACCACAACATGTTATAGACTGACTGTACAAAATATTATGAACATAGACTGATATACACTGACCAGGTGAAGCTGCGATCCCTTATTCATTTCACCTGTTAAAACCACTTCAATCAGTGTAGATGAAGGGTAGGAGACAGGTTAACAGTCAGTCATATAGAATGTGATGTGTATAGTCCTACAACGTTATTGTGAGAGAATAATGTAAGAAAATCCAATGTCAGAATTTATTTAGTCCGCCAAATAGTTGTCCGCTCTCAGCTACAAGATATCAGTGTAGTAAAATGATAAAAGCGTATAGGTCTGCCCATCATGAACAAGACAGATGAGAGAGAAAATATTTGATATAAATTAAAAAAGTTATTTTGGGACATGTATAGGCCTATTTCTTAAGATGAATTATAAGTAAAAAATCATATACCATGTAAACAGAGCCCAACCGTTGCCCAAAAATCAACCCATCAACAGTGTTATAGCTCTCCACATACTGTACTTTGAAACATTTCGTTATGAATCATTATACATTGTGGATTTTCACCTGCAGTTTAACAGAAATGCATTCAGTCATTGAACTACAAACTCAGTTGAAGACACACTATTGACGTTAGTTGTGAATTGTTTACATCAAATTTTGACTTAATTTCTGGACAATATTACTGTCCATTTGGGGGACCACTTTTGGATCAAGAGCACCCCCAGAGGCACAAGTTCCATATATCCTCTTTAATTATTCTCATTACATGTGACCTAAGCAAGTGTTCGGATCCGAACTCGGAATGTAAATTGATGGGCATAGGGACCCTGCAGATGCATTGTTCCTTGTGCATTCATCTTTTCTATGGTCTCTCCCCAATGATGTGTATAAACCCTGGATTGCTGATGTTTTGTAATGGCCAATGAGAGGCTTTGAAGCCACAGGCCGCCACATTGGCACATCCCAGAAAGAGCAGTCCTCCATAGGAATGAATGGAATTCTACAATATTTCAATAAAATGTTTCAAAGACACAATTTCATGTATTTAAGTAATTCTTTGTTGTGGTGGGGGCAGTAACATTAACACTCTCAAAATGTAAAATGTTCATGTTCAGTTCAATTAATATAATTTGCATGTATGCATTAAGGTGTCTGTAATAGAATATATTTGTCAAAAAACAAATGTAGACATTAATTAACCTTTTATTTTTACAATGAAGGAGGAGTACCAAAATGGCTGTGCGATGGCTTCAAAGCAGCGCCCCCCTGTTATGCAGGTGAATGAGGACCCAAAAGCGACTTGGCGAAAACAGAGTTTTTAATCCAGTAAGAAACTTTACAAAACAAAAAGCATAATACTACTCGTAAAGACGAGAACAGACTGGAGACTTGATCGAGAACTGCAGGTTGCCTCGGGAAGGCACTTGAACCTAGCAGACTCAGACACCTGCTCACCACGCAGCATCTGAGGGAAACACGACACGACAGGGCAAAACATAGACACAGCACGGTGAATTATAGATGAGGATCCGACGGGGCAGGAACGGAAAACAGGGAGAGAAATAGGGACTCTAATCAGGGAAAAGGATCGGGAACAGGTGTGGGAAGACTAAATGATTGATTAGGGGAATAGGAACAGCTGGGAGCAGGAACGGAACGATAGAGAGAAGAGAGAGCGAGAGAGTGAGAGAGGGAGGGGGAGAGAGAGGGATAGAAAGAGGGAAAGAACCTAATAAGACCAGCAGAGGGAAACGAATAGAAGGGGAAGCACAGGGACAAGACATGATAATTAATGACAAAACATGACACCCCCTCACTCACCGAGCGCCTCCTGGCGCACTCGAGGAGGAACCCTGGCGGCAACGGAGGAAATCATCAATAAGCGAACGGTCCAGCACGTCCCGAGACGGAACCCAACTCCTCTCCTCAGGACCGTAACCCTCCCAATCCACTAAGTATTGGTGACCCCGTCCCCGAGAACGCATGTCCATGATCTTACGTACCTTGTAAATAGGTGCGCTCTCGACAAGGACGGGAGGGGGGGAGGGAAGACGAACGGGGGTGCGAAGAAAGGGCTTGACACAGGAGACATGGAAGACAGGATGGACGCGACGAAGATGTCGCGGAAGAAGCAGTCGCACAGCGACAGGATTGACGACCTGGGAGACACGGAACGGACCAATGAACCGCGGAGTCAACTTACGAGAAGCTGTCGTAAGAGGAAGGTTGCGAGTGGAAAGCCACACTCTCTGGCCGCAACAATACCTTGGACTCTTAATCCTGCGTTTATTGGCGGCTCTCACAGTCTGTGTGTCATGCAGGTGAAAGAGGACCCAAAAGCGACTTGGCGAAAACAGAGTCTTTAATCCAGTAAAGTAAATACAAACAAAAAACACAACTTTCACTCGAAATGACGAGGACAAACTGGAGACTCGATCTTGAACAGCAGGTGAACAGCAGGTTGCCTCGGGAAGGCACTTGAACCAGACAGACTCAGACACCTGCTCACCACGCAGCATCTGAGGAAAACACGACACGACAGGGCGATACACAAACACAGCACGGTGAATTCTAGACAAGGAACCGACAGGACAGGAACGGAACACAAAGGAAGAAATAGGGACTCTAATCAGGGGAAAGGATCGGGAACAGGTGTGGGAAGACTAAATGATTGATTAGGGGAATAGGAACAGCTGGGAGCAGGAACGGAACGACAGAGAGAAGAGAGAGCGAGAGAGTGAGAGAGGGAGGGGGAGAGAGAGGGACAGAAAGAGGAAAGAACCTAACAAGACCAGCAGAGGGAAACGAACAGAATGGGAAGCACAGGGACAAGACAAGACAATAAATGACAAAACATGACAGTACCCCCCCACTCACCGAGCGCCTCCTGGCGCACTCGAGGAGGAATCCTGGCGGCAACGGAGGAAATCATCAATGAGTGAACGGTCCAGCACGTCCCGAGACGGAACCCAACTCCTCTCCTCAGGACCGTAACCCTCCCAATCCACTAAGTATTGGTGACCCCGTCCCCGAGAACGCATGTCCATGATCTTATGTACCTTGTAAATAGGTGCGCTCGACAAGGACGGGAGGGGGGGAGGGAAGACGAACGGGGGTGCGAAGAAAGGGCTTGACACAGGAGACATGGAAGACAGGATGGACGCGACGAAGATGTCGCGGAAGAAGCAGTCGCACAGCGACAGGATTGACGACCTGGGAGACACGGAACGGACCAATGAACCGCGGAGTCAACTTACGAGAAGCTGTCGTAAGAGGAAGGTTGCGAGTGGAAAGCCACACTCTCTGGCTGCAACAATACCTTGGACTCTTAATCCTGCGTTTATTGGCGGCTCTCACAGTCTGTGCCCTGTAACGGCAAAGTGCAGACCTCACCCTCCTCCAGGTGCGCTCACAACGTTGGACAAACGCTTGAGCGGAGGGAACGCTGGACTCGGCAAGCTGGGATGAGAACAGAGGAGGCTGGTAACCCAGACTACTCTGAAACGGAGATAACCCGGTAGCAGACGAAGGAAGCGAATTGTGAGCGTATTCTGCCCAGGGGAGCTGTTCTGCCCAAGACGCAGGGTTTCTGAAAGAAAGGCTGCGTAGTATGCGACCAATCGTCTGATTGGCCCTCTCTGCTTGACCGTTAGACTGGGGATGAAACCCGGAAGAGAGACTGACGGACGCACCAATCAAACGACAGAACTCCCTCCAAAACAGTGACGTGAATTGCGGGCCTCTGTCTGAAACGGCGTCTAACGGGAGGCCATGAATTCTGAATACATTCTCGATAATGATTTGTGCCGTCTCCTTAGCGGAAGGAAGTTTAGCGAGGGGAATGAAATGTGCCGCCTTAGAGAACCTATCGACAACCGTAAGAATCACAGTCTTCCCGCAGACAAAGGCAGACCGGTAATGAAGTCTAGGGCGATGTGAGACCATGGTCGAGAAGGAATGGGGAGCGGTCTGAGACGACCGGCAGGAGGAGAGTTACCCGACTTAGTCTGCGCGCAGTCCGAACAAGCAGCCACGAAACGGCGCGTGTCACGCTCCTGAGTCGGCCACCAAAAGCGCTGGCGAATAGACGCAAGAGTGCCTCGAACACCGGGATGACCAGCTAACTTGGCAGAGTGAGCCCACTGAAGAACAGCCAGACGAGTGGAAACAGGAACGAAAAGGAGGTTACTAGGACAAGCGCGCGGCGACGCAGTGTGCGTGAGTGCTTGCTTAACCTGTCTTTCAATTCCCCAGACTGTCAACCCGACAACACGCCCATAAGGAAGAATCCCCTCGGGATCAGTAGAAGCCACAGAAGAACTAAACAGACGGGATAAGGCATCAGGCTTGGTGTTCTTGCTACCCGGACGGTAAGAAATCACAAACTCGAAACGAGCGAAAAACAACGCCCAACGAGCTTGACGGGCATTAAGTCGTTTGGCAGAACGGATGTACTCAAGGTTCTTATGGTCTGTCCAAACGACAAAAGGAACGGTCGCCCCTCCAACCACTGTCGCCATTCGCCTAGGGGGCTAAGCGGATGGCGAGCAGTTCACGGTTACCCACATCATAGTTGCGCTCAGATGGCGACAGGCGATGAGAAAATAAGCGCAAGGATGAACCTTATCGTCAGACTGGAAGCGCTGGGATAGAATGGCTCCCACGCCTACCTCTGAAGCGTCAACCTCGACAATGAATTGTCTAGTGACGTCAGGAGTAACGAGGATAGGAGCGGACATAAAACGTTCTTTTAGAAGATCAAAAGCTCCCTGGGCGGAACCGGACCACTTAAAACACGTCTTGACAGAAGTAAGAGCTGTGAGAGGGCAGCAACTTGACCGAAATTACGAATGAAACGCCGATAGAAATTAGCGAAACCTAAAAAGCGCTGCAACTCGACACGTGACCTTGGAACGGGCCAATCACTGACAGCTTGGACCTTAGCGGAATCCATCTGAATGCCTTCAGCGGAAATAACGGAACCGAGAAAAGTAACGGAGGAGACATGAAAAGAGCACTTCTCAGCCTTTACGTAGAGACAATTCTCTAAAAGGCGCTGTAGAACACGTCGAACATGCTGAACATGAATCTCGAGTGACGGTGAAAAAATCAGGATATCGTCAAGATAGACAAAAACAAAGATGTTCAGCATGTCTCTCAGAACATCATTAACTAATGGCTGAAAAACAGCTGGCGCATTGGCGAGACCAAACGGCAGAACCCGGTACTCAAAATGCCCTAACGGAGTGTTAAACGCCGTTTTCCACTCGTCCCCTCTCTGATGCGCACGAGATGGTAAGCGTTACGAAGGTCCAACTTAGTAAAGCACCTGGCTCCCTGCAGAATCTCGAAGGCTGATGACATAAGGGGAAGCGGATAACGATTCTTAACCGTTATGTCATTCAGCCCTCGATAATCCACGCAGGGGCGCAGAGTACCGTCCTTCTTCTTAACAAAAAGAACCCCGCCCCGGCCGGAGAGGAAGAAGGCACTATGGTACCGGCGTCAAGAGACACAGATAAATAATCCTCGAGAGCCTTACGTTCGGGAGCCGACAGAGAGTATAGTCTACCCCGAGGAGGAGTGGTCCCCGGAAGGAGATCAATACTACAATCATACGACCGGTGAGGAGGAAGAGAGTTGGCTCGGGACCGACTGAAGACCGTGCGCAGATCATGATATTCCTCCGGCACTCCTGTCAAATCGCCAGGTTCCTCCTGAGAAGTGGGGACAGAAGAAATGGGAGGGATGGCAGACATTAAACACTTCACATGACAAGATACGTTCCAGGATAGGATAGAATTACAAGACCAATTAATAGAAGGATTATGACATACTAGCCAGGGATGACCCAAAACAACTGGTGTAAAAGGTGAACGAAAAATCAAAAAAGAAATAGTCTCACTGTGGTTACCAGATACTGTGAGAGTTAAAGGTAGTGTCTCAAATCTGATACTGGGAAGATGACTACCATCTAAGGCAAACATGGGCGTAGGCTTGTCTAACTGTCTGAAAGGAATGTTATGTTTCCGAACCCATGCTTCGTCCATGAAACAACCCTCAGCCCCAGAGTCAATCAAGGCACTGCATGTAGCACCCGAACCGGTCCAGCGTAGATGGACCGACATAGTAGTACAGGATCTAGATGAAGAGACTTGAGTAGTAGCGCTCACCAGTAGCCCTCCGCTTACTGATGGGCTCTGGCCTCTTACTGGACATGAATTAACAAAATGTCCATCAAATCCGCAATAGAGGCACAGGCGGTTGGTGATCCTCCGTTCCCTCTCCTTAGTCGAGATGCGAATCCCTCCCAGCTGCATGGGCTCAGTCTCAGAGCCAGAGGAGGGAGATGGTTGTGATGCGGAGCAGGGAAACACCGTTGATGCGAGCTCTCCTCCACGAGCCTGGTGACGAAGATCTACCCGTCGTTCTATGCGGATGGCGAGAGCAATCAAAGAGTCCACACGGGAAGGAACCTCCCGAGAGAGAATCTCATCTTTGACCACTGTGTGGAGTCCCTCCAGAAAACGAGCGAGCAGCGCCGGCTCGTTCCAGTCACTAGAGGCAGCAAGAGTACGAAACTCTATAGAGTAATCCGTTATGGATCGATCACCTTGGCATAGGGAAGCCAGGGCCCTAGAAGCCTCCCCACCAAAAACTGAACGGTCAAAAACCCGAATCATCTCCTCTTTAAAGTTCTGGTAATTGTTAGAACAATCAGCCCTTGCCTCCCAGATAGCTGTGCCCCACTCTCGGGCCCGGCCAGTAAGGAGTGAAATGACGTAAAAAACCCGAGCTCTCTCACTAGAGTATGTGTTGGGTTGGAGAGAGAACACAATATCACACTGGGTGAGAAAGGAGCGGCACTCCGTGGGCTGCCCGGAGTAGCAAGGTGGGTTATTAACCCTAGGTTCCGGAGGCTCGGCAGGCCAGGAAGTAACAGGTGGCACGAGACGAAGACTCTGGAACTGTCCAGAGAGGTCGGAAACCTGAGCGGCCAGGTTCTCCACGGCATGGCGAGCAGCAGACAATTCCTGCTCGTGTCTGCCGAGCATGGCTCCTTGGATCTTGACGGCAGTGTTACGAGCCTCTGTAGTCGCTGGGTCCATTCCTTGGTCGGATCCTTCTGTTATGCAGGTGAATGAGGACCCAAAAGCGACTTGGCGAAAACAGAGTTTTTAATCCAGTAAGAAACTTTACAAAACAAAAAGCATAATACTACTCGTAAAGACGAGAACAGACTGGAGACTTGATCGAGAACTGCAGGTTGCCTCGGGAAGGCACTTGAACCTAGCAGACTCAGACACCTGCTCACCACGCAGCATCTGAGGGAAACACGACACGACAGGGCAAAACATAGACACAGCACGGTGAATTATAGATGAGGATCCGACGGGGCAGGAAC
>NW_025749688.1:0-23190 GCF_021184085.1 Oncorhynchus gorbuscha | reverse complement strand
GCTCTATCTATCTATCTATCTATCTATCTATCTATCTATCTATCTATCTATCTATCTATCTATCTATCTATCTATCTATCTATCTATCTATCTATCTATCTATCTATCTATCTATCTATATACAGTATCTATATCTATCTATCTATCTAGCTATATACAGTATCTATATCTATCTATCTGTTTATATACAGTATCTATCTATCTATCTATCTATCTATCTATCTATCTATCTATCTATCTATCTATCTATCTATCTATCTATCTATCTATCTATCTATCTATCTATCTATCTATATACAGTATCTATCTATCTATTTACAGTATCTATATCTGTCTATCTGTTTATATACAGTATCTATATCTATCTATCTGTTTATATACAGTATCTATATCCTAATCTATCTGTTTTATATACAGTATCTATCTAATCTATCTGTTTTATATACAGTAATCTATCTATCTATATATATCTATCTATCTAATATATCTATCTATCTATCTATCTATCTATCTATCTATCTATCTATCTATCTATCTGTATCTCTGTCTATATATACAGTATCTATATATCTATCATATGCAGTATCTATATCTATCTATCTGTTTATATACAGTATCTATATCTATCTATCTGTTTTATATACAGTATCTATATCTATCTATCTATATCTATCTATCTATATACAGTATCTTTATCTATCTATATATCTATCTATATATATATACAGTATCTATATCTATCTGTATCTTTATCTATCTATATATCTATCTGTATATATGCAGTATCTATACCTATCTATGCAGTGTCTATGTCTATCTGCCTATATACGGTATCTGTGTATCTAGAGTATCTGTATGTCTATATACGGTATCTGTAATCTATGTATCTGTCTATATGCAGTATCTATGTTTGTCTATATATATACAGTATCTACTCTATCTATATGCAATTGTCTATATGTATCTGTATACACAGTGTCTATATCTGTATGTAGTGTCATAATATGTATATATATATATATATATGTCATATATTTATATATATATGCAGTGTCTATATATATATATATATACTTTATAGGGTATCTGTAATCTGTCTGTATAGTGTCTGTATCTGTCTGTAATAATATGCACGGTGTCCGGACTATATATATGCAGTATCTGTAATCTGTCTCTGTATAATTATCTATAATGTATCTATCTGTTTTATATAGGGTGTCTATAATCTGTCTCTGTAATAGTATCTATATCTGTCTCTGTATACAGTATCTATATCTATCTCTATACAGTATCTATCTATCTATCTGTATCTATCTATCTATCTAATCTATCTATCTATCTATCTATCTGTCTATCTATCTAATCATCTGTCTATCTGTACTATCTATAATCTGGATGCAGTGTCTGCATCTATCTACTGCAGTATCTATATCTATCTATATACAGTATCTATATCTATCTATATACAGTATATATGTATCTAGAAGTATCTATATATCTATATACAGTATCTATGTATCTATCTATATACAGTATATATGTATCTAGAAGTATCTATATATCTATATACAGTATCTATGTCTATCTATCTATATACAGTATCTATCTATCTATATACAGTATCTATGTCTATCTATCTATATACAGTCTCTATATCTATATACAGTATCTATGTCTATCTATCTATATAGAGTATCTATCTATCTATATACAGTATCTATATGTATCTATCTATATACAGTATCTATTTATCTATATACAGTATCTATTTATCTATATACAGTATCTATTTATCTATATACAGTATCTATATGTATCTATCTATATACAGTATCTATCTATCTATATACAGTATCTATGTCTATCTATCTATATACAGTCTCTATATCTATATACAGTATCTATGTCTATCTATCTATATAGAGTATCTATCTATCTATATACAGTATCTATATGTATCTATCTATATACAGTATCTATATGTATCTATCTATATAGAGTATCTATCTATCTATATACAGTATCTATATACAGTATCTATATGTATCTATCCATATAGAGTATCTATCTATCTATATACAGTATCTATATGTATCTATCTATATACAGTATCTATATGTATCTATCTATATACAGTATCTATATGTATCTATCTATATACAGTATCTATATGTATCTATCTATATACAGTATCTATATGTATCTATCTATATACAGTATCTATATGTATCTATCTATATACAGTATCTATATGTATCTATCTATATACAGTATCTATTTATCTATATACAGTATCTATTTATCTATATACAGTATCTATTTATGTATATAGAGTATCTATGTCTATCTATCTATATACAGTCTCTATATCTATATACAGTATCTAAGTCTATCTATCTATATAGAGTATCTATCTATCTATATACAGTATCTATATACAGTATCTATATGTATCTATCTATATAGAGTATCTATCTATCTATATAGAGTATCTATATGTATCTATCTATATAGAGTATCTATATGTATCTATCTATATACAGTATCTATATGTATCTATCTATATACAGTATCTATATGTATCTATCTATATACAGTATCTATATGTATCTATCTATATACAGTATCTATATGTATCTATCTATATACAGTATCTATATGTATCTATCTATATACAGTATCTATTTATCTATATACAGTATCTATTTATCTATATACAGTATCTATTTATCTATATAGAGTATCTATGTCTATCTATCTATATACAGTCTCTATATCTATATACAGTATCTATGTCTATCTATCTATATAGAGTATCTATCTATCTATATACAGTATCTATATACAGTATCTATATGTATCTATCTATATAGAGTATCTATCTATCTATATAGAGTATCTATATGTATCTATCTATATACAGTATCTATATGTATCTATCTATATACAGTATCTATATGTATCTATCTATATACAGTATCTATATGTATCTATCTATATACAGTATCTATATGTATCTATCTATATACAGTATCTATATGTATCTATCTATATACAGTATCTATATGTATCTATCTATATACAGTATCTATATGTATCTATCTATATACAGTATCTATTTATCTATATACAGTATCTATTTATCTATATACAGTATCTATTTATCTATATAGAGTATCTATGTCTATCTATCTATATACAGTCTCTATATCTATATACAGTATCTATGTCTATCTATCTATATAGAGTATCTATCTATCTATATACAGTATCTATATACAGTATCTATATGTATCTATCTATATAGAGTATCTATCTATCTATATAGAGTATCTATATGTATCTATCTATATACAGTATCTATATGTATCTATCTATATACAGTATCTATATGTATCTATCTATATACAGTATCTATATGTATCTGTCTATACGGTATGTAATGACGTCTGTCTGTAATACGGTGTCTGTTTGTCTATGCAGTGTCTGTTTGTCTGTATACAGTGTCTGTTTGTCTATGCAGTGTCTGTTTGTCTGTATGCAGTGTCTGTAATCGCGTCTGTCTATGTGCAGGGTAATCTGTAATGACGTCTGTCTGTATACGGTATCTATATGTATCTGTCTATATACGAGGTAATCTGTGTGTCTATCTATATACAGTATCTATAATATATCTAACTATATACAGTATCTATATGTATCTATCTATATACAGTATCTATATGTATCTATCTATATACAGTATCTATATGTATCTATATATACAGTATCTATATGTATCTATCTATGCAGTATCTATCTATATGTATCTATCTCTATCTATACGGGTATCTATATGTATCTATCTATATACAGTATCTATATGTATCTATCTATATACAGTATCTATCTATCTATATACAGTATCTATATGTATCTATCTATATAGAGTATCTATAATATATACAGTATCTATCTATATACAGTATCTATATGTATCTATCTATATACAGTATCTATTTATCTATATGTATCTATCTATATACAGTATCTATTTATGTATCTATCTATCTATATACAGTATCTATATGTATCTATCTATATACAGAATATATATGTATCTATCTATACAGTATCTATATGTATCTATCTATATACAGTAGCTATATGTATCTATCTATATACAGTAATATATGTATCTATCTATATACAGTATCTATATGTATCTATTCTATATAGAGTATCTATATGTATCTATCTATATAGAGTATCTATATGTATCTATCTATATACAGTAGCTAAATTATCTAGGAAGTATCTATATGTATCTATCTATATACAGTATCTATATGTATCTATCTATATAGAGTATCTAGTATCTATATGTATCTATCTATCTATATACAGTATCTATTTATCTAGAAGTATCTATATCTATCTATCTATATAGAGTATCTATCTATCTATATACAGTATCTATATCTATCTATCATATACAGTATCTATATGTATCTATCTATATAGAGTATCTATATATGTATCTATCTATATACAGTATCTATATGTATCTATCTATATACAGTATCTATATGTATCTATCTATATACAGTATCTATATGTATCTATCTATATACAGTATCTATATGTATCTATCTATATACAGTATCTATTTATCTAGAGTATCTATATGTATCTATCTATATACAGTATCTATATGTATCTATCTATATACATATGTATCTATATGTATCTATCTATATACAGTATCTATATGTATCTATCTATATACAGTATCTATATGTATCTATCTATATACAGTATCTATATGTATCTATCTATATAGAGTATCTATCTATCTATCTATATGTATCTTTCTATATACAGTATCTATATGTATCTATCTATATAGAGTATCTATCTATCTATATACAGTATCTATATGTATCTATCTATATACAGTATCTATATGTATCTATCTATATAGAGTATCTATATGTATCTATCTATATACAGTATCTATATGTATCTATCTATATACAGTATCTATATGTATCTATCTATATACAGTATCTATATGTATCTATCTATATACAGTATATCTATCTATATACAGTATCTATGTATCTAGAAGTATCTATTGGCATGACAGAAACACATAAAACTAAAGCACATCTTTGGAACGGGACATAAACAGTCATCTGGAAGTATTTCCTTCCTATCTCTCTCTCTCTCTCTCTCTATCTCCCTCTCTCTCTCTCTCTATCTCTCTCTCTCTCTCTCTCTCTCTCTCTCTCTCTCTCTCTCTCTCTCTCTCTCTCTCTCTCTCTCTCTCTCTCTCTCCCCTGTTCCCAGCCCCCTCTCTCCCTGTTCCCAGCCCTGAGCCCCCTCTCTCTCCCTGTTCCCACCCCCTCTCCCCCCTTCCCTCTCTGGGCTGAGACTCTGAGCGGAGCAGCAGGCAAGGTGTTCTCCGGCTGTTATGACTTGGGAGACGATAATGGCAGCTAATGTGGCCAGCCATTCCTGATGTGGCGGAGCTTGTGGGGGGTCCTGTTGTGTTAAGGCAGAGAAGAAGGAACAGAGGAAGGAGGGAGGGAACGGAGGAAGGGAGGGTGTGGGAGAGAGAGAGAGAAGAAAAGGAGGAAAGGAACAGAAGGGAGGAATAGGGGCAAGGAGGGAGAAAGAGAGAGGACTTGGGGCCGAGCCATTCATAACAAGATTCTACCTCTTTTTTCTCTCTTTCTTTCTCCCTCCCTGACTTTTTCAATCCTGTTTCCTTCAGTGGTAAACTTTGTTTTAAAATCTGCCTTGTTTTAGTAACCCCCGACTCATACCCTCCTCCTCCCCCTCTAGCCCCTCTCACCCCCCTCCTCTCTATGGCCACTCCTTCCTGAATTTCTGTCAGCTGGTGTAATGGGGGCCTATCAGTGTCTATCTAGACGACTTGAGGCCAACGTGGAGACATCATTGTAGCGTGCTGTATATGTCGGGCTGGACAGTGCAGCCACCGTACTACTTTAAAACTATACCGGACGAGAATTCTAAAGTTTTTTGTGAAAGGAATCTTTGTAAGCTAGTTTAAAAAATACATACACTGTTATGTCCTAAAGCTATACAATGTATGTGTGTATAAACCCTGCTGCATCAGCCCCACACAACACACACAGTCAACTATTACTGGTGAAAACATTTATAATGACCCAAGAGGAAGCGTTGTAGCTAGTATATCATCAATACTACATATATACGGAGTACCAGTAGCTAGTATATCATCAATACTACATATATAGGGAGTACCAGTAGCTAGTATATCATCAATACTACACATATAGGGAGTACCAGTGGCTAGTATATCATCAACACTACATATATCGGATGCCAGTAGCTAGTATATCATCAATACTACATATATAGGAATTGCCAGTGGCTAGTATATCATCAATACTACATATATAGGGGTACCAGTGGCTAGTATATCATCAGCACTACATATCTCCACGGAGTACCAGCAGCTAGTATATCATCAATACTACATATATAGGGTACCAGTAGCTAGTATATCATCAATACTACACATATAGGGAGTACCAGTAGCTAGTATATCATCAATACTACATATATAGGGAGTACCAGTAGCTAGTATATCATCAATACTACATTTGGAGCTGGGCAAACAAATGAGAAACATTAGGTTATTTCTGTACACATCTATGAGCATCTGCCAGTCTAATTATTCCATCTATTTGAGCTCTGTGCCTGTTTGACCATGTGTGGTCCTGTGTGACTCCGGTTGGTAGAGAGTGACGGTAGAAATGCCAAGATTGTGGATTCAATTCCTGAAGGGATTACATGCACATACAAAACATGTATACCATACATCCCTGTACCGTACATCCCTGCCATACACCCTCTGTACCGTACATCCCTGTACCCGCCCACACCCCCTGTACCATACATCCCCTGTACCATACATCCCCTGTACCATACACCCCCTGTGCCGTACACCCCTGTACCGTACACCCCCTGTACCATACATCCCCTGTACCAGTACACCCCCTGTACCGTACATCCCTGTGCCGTGCACCCCTGTGCCCGTTACATCCTGTACCATACACCCCCTGTACCCATACACCCCCCTGTACCGTACACACCCCCTGTACCATTTTGCCCCCTGTACCATACATCCCCTGTACCATACATCCCCTGTACCATACACCCTCTGTACCATACACCCCTGTACCATACACCCCCTGTACCCATACACCCCTGTGCACGATGTCCCTGTACCATACACCCCTGTACCATACACCCCCTGTACCGTCGTTCTATTGGATAACAGTGTTTGCTAAAGGGACATATATGTTGACTGTATTCATGTAAAAAAGTGCTGTGTGTGTATGTGTGAGAGAGCGAGAGAGATAGAGAGAGAGTGTACTACTGTTAGACTGTGTCCATGTTAACTAGGCTGGTAGTCTACAGGCAGCTGATTTTGGCCCTGGGTAACTGTCAAGATTGAAACGTTGATCCCTTGTTGATAGAGAGACTGAGTCTGACGACAGATCAAATGCTGCTCGACACCTTTACAGCACACTACTACGACACTTTACAGCACACTACTACGACACCTTTACAGCACACTACTACGACACTTTACAGCACACTACTACGACACCTTTACAGCACACTACTACGACACCTTTACAGCGCACTACTACGACACCTTTACAGCGCACTACTACGACACTTTTTACAGCACACTACTCGACACCTTTACAGCACACTACTACGACACCTTTACAGCACACTACTCATGACACTTTACAGCGCACTACTACGACACCTTTACAGCACACTACTGACACCTTTTTACAGCACACTACTACGACACCTTTACAGCACACTACTACGACACCTTTGCAGCGACACCTTTACAGGCGCACTACTACACCTTTACAGCGCACTACTACGACACCTTTACAGCGCACTACTACGACACTTTACAGCGCACTACTACGACACTTTACAGCACACTACTACGACACCTTTACAGCACACTACTACGACACCTTTACAGCACACTACTACGACACCTTTTACAGTACTACTACGACACCTTTACAGCGCACTACTACTGACACCTTTACAGCGCACTACTACGACACTTTTTAAAAGCGCACTACCTACGACACCTTTGCAGCGCACTACTACGACACCTTTACAGCGCACTACTACGGCACCTTACAGCGCACTACTACGACACCTTTTACAGCGCACTACTACGAAACACCTTTACAGCACACTACTATGACACCTTTTACAGCACACTACTACGACACCTTTACAGCACACTACTATGACACCTTTACAGCACACTACTACGACACGGTGCTTCATCTGAGACTTAACAGGATCCAGAACCTCAATGTTTCTAGACTGTTTCGTTCACAGAATCTTTTTTGTCAGGAACTGGTACCTCTTGTGGCATGACATTTTATATATGTTCTTACTGTTTGGAATGTAAAAGTTGTAATCAGACTATTACAGTTAATTTGGTTGCCTCCTAGTTAAACCCCCCACCCCCACCTCATCCCTTTTCAGTGCCCACGCCTGATATACTAAGAATTGATTTGAGTTGGGCCGGCCCGTGCTTGGTCAAAATCAAATCTCATGCACCAAATACAACTGGCATAGATTTAACCATGAAGTGCTTCCTGAGCCCCCAAAAAAGAGGAATTAAATACACAGGAATTGACCTATATACAGGAAGTAACATATCAATGTAGAGCTATATACAGGAAGTACCAGATCAATTTAGCAGGCTATCAATGTAGAGCTAGGAAGTACCAGATCTATATACAGAGAGTACCAGATCAATTTAGCTATATACAGGAAGTACATCAATGTAGGAGCAGGAGTAACATATCAATGTAGAGCTATATACAGGAAGTAACATATCAATGTAGATCATATACAGAGAGTACCAGATCAATTTAGAGCTATATACAGGAAGTACCAGATCAATGTAGAGCTATATGCAGGAGTAACATATCAATGTAGAGCTATATACAGGAGTAACATATCAATGTAGAGCTAAGAGGGAGAGGAGAGAGAGAAAGAGGGGAGAGAGACAGAGAGAGGGAGAGAGTGGGGTGAGAGAGAGTGACAGAGAAGGAGTCAAGAGAGAGGGTGAGAGAGTAACAGAGAAAGGAGAGAGAGAGAGACAAGAGAGACAGAAGGGAGAGAGAGACAGAGAGGGAGAGAGAGAGAGAGAGACGGAGAGGGAGAGAGAGAAAGAGGGAGAGAGAGAGAGAAAAGGGAGAGAGAGAGAGAGAGAGAGGAGAGAGAGAGAGAGAGACAGAGAGAGGGAGAGAGAGACAGAGAGAGGGAGAGAGAGAGAGGGAAAGACAGAGAGAGAGACAGAGAGAGGAGAGAGACAGAGAGAGGGGAGAGAGAGAGAGGGAGAGACAGAGGGAGAGAGACAGAGAGAGAAAGGAGAGATACCTCTACTCTATCCTTACCTCCCTCTCTCCTCTCCTCCCTCTCCTGCCTCCCCTCTCCTCTACTCTCTCCCTCCCTCTCTACTCCTCTATTGCACAGTAGCTCAGTAATTTTGACAATTAACAGAAAAATCTATGGCAATCTATCGTAACTCTTTAAAATTATATTCATATATAGTATTAATTTATTTGATCTGTCTTCATATTGTCCAGAGTTTCTAGTAAATACAGCATATGATTCAAAAGAAAATAGACAAATGAATGAAAAAAAGCATTTAATCCACAATGGTATTATATTTTAAACTCTTACAATGATTGATTATTTTACCATCAGTTTGACGCCAAAACATTGACAACAAAGACATATTGACATAGTAAAATACTTTTCTGGTAGTTTACTGGTAAACTTTAGAAAGTTTCCAGTAATATACCCTTCCTATGCAACCCCTAACCTCCACCCTCTCCTCTGATCTCCACCCTCTCTCCTTACCTCCACCCTCTCCTCCCCTCTGATCTCCACCCTCTTTTCCCTCCTCCTTACCTCCACCCTCTCCTCCCTATCTCCTTACCTTCACCCTCTCCTCCTCTCTCCTTACCTCCACCCTCTCCTCCCTCTCCTTACCTCCACCCGCTCCTCTTCCTCTGATCTCCACCCTCTCCTCTCCTCCACCCTCTCCTCTCCTCTGATCTCCACCCCCTCTCTCTCTCTCTCCTCTCACCCTCTCTTACCGCCACCCTCGCTCTCCCTCTGATCTCACCCTCTCTCTCCTTACCGCCACCTCGCTCTCTCCTCTGATCTCCACCCTCTCCTCTCCTCTGATCTCCACCCTCTCTCTCCTTACAGCCACCCTCGCTCTCTCTCTCTCTCCTCTCTCTCTCCTTACCGCCACCCTCGCTCTCCTCTCTCTCTCTCTCTCCTACCGCCACCCTCGCTCTCTCTCTCCCTTACCTCCACCCCCTCGCTCTCTCCTCTCTCTCTCCTCACCCTCTCCTTACCGCCACCCTGGCTCTCTCCTCTCACCCTCCTTACCGCCACCCTCGCTCTCTCCTCTCTTACCGCCACCCTCGCTCTCTCTCCCTTACCGCCACCCCTCGCTCTCTCCTCTCTCTCTCACCTTACCGCCACCTCGCTCTCTCTCCTCTCTCTCCTCCCGCCACCCTCGTTCTCTCCTCTCTCTCTCTCCTTACCGCCACCCTCGCTCTCTCCTCTCTCTCTCTCTCACCGCCACCCTCGCTCTCCTCTCTCTCTCCTCTTACCGCCACCCTCGCTCCTCCTCCTCTCACCCTCTCCTTACCGCCACCCTCGCTCTCTCTCTCTCTCTCTCTCTCTCTCTCTCTCTCTTCTCTCTCTCTCTCTCCGCCACCCTCGCTCTCTCTCTCCTCTCACCTCTCCTTACCGCCACCCCTCACTCTCTCCTCTCTCTCCCTCTCACCCTCTCTCTACCGTCAGCCTCGCTCTCTCCTCTCACCCTCTCCTTACCGCCACCCTCGCTCTCTCCTCCTCCTCCTCTCACCCTCTCCTTACCGCCACCCTCGCTCTCCTCTCTCTCTCTCTCTCACCGCCACCCGGCTCTCTCCTCTCTCTCTCTCCTTACCGCCACCCTCGCTCTCTCCTCCCTCCCACCCTCTCCTTACCGCCTACCCCTCGCTCTCTCCCTCTCTCTCTCTCTCTCTCCTCTCTCTCTCTCACCACCCTCGCTCTCTCTCCTCTCACCTCTCCTTACCGCCACCCTCGCTCTCCTCTCTCTCCTCTCACCCTCTCCTTACCGCCACCCTTGCTCTCTCCTCTCACCCTCTCCTTACCGCCACCCTCGCTATCTCTCCTCTCTCCTCTCACCCTCTCCTTACCGCCACCCTCGCTCTCTCCTCTCTCCTCCTCTTACCCTCTCCTTACCGCCACCCTCACTTTCTCCTCTCTCTCCTCTCACCCTCTCCTTACCGCCACCTCACTCTCTCCTCTCTCTCTCTCACCGCCACCCTCGCTCTCTCCTCTCTCTCTCCTTACCGCCACCCCCTCTCTCCTCTCTCTCTCCCTCTCACCCTCTCCTTACCGCCACCTCGCTCTCTCCCTCTCACCCTCTCTTACCGCCACCCTCGCTCTCTCCTCTCTCTCCTCTCACCCTCTCCTTACCGCCACCCTCGCTCTCTCCTCTCTCTCCTCTTACCCTCTCCTTGCCGCCACCCTCACTTTCTCCCTCTCTCTCCTCTCTCCCCCTCTCCTTACCGCCACCCTCACTCTCTCCTCTCTCCTCCTCCCGCCACCCTCGCTCTCCTCTCTCTCTCTCCTTACCGCCACCCTCGCTCTCTCCTCCTCTCACCCTCTCCTTACCGCCACCCTCACCCTCACTTCCTACCGCCACCCGCTCTCTCTCTCTCCCTCCTCTCACCCTCTCCTTACCGCCACCCACCCTCACTCTCTCTCTCTCTGCTCTCTCTCTCTCTCTCTCTCTCTCTCTCTCTCCCTACCGCCCAGCTCTCTCTCTCTCTCTCTCTCTCTCTCCTTACCGCCACCCTCGCTTCTCTCCTCTCACCCTCTCTCATGTTTCACCTCACAGCCACCCTCACTCTCCCTCTCACCCTCTCCTTACCGCCACCCTCGCTTCTCTCCTCTCACCCTCTCCTCTACCGCCACCCTCACTTTCTCCTCTCTCTCCTCCCACCCTCTCCCGCCACCCTCACTCTCTCCTCTCTCACCGCCTCACCCTCGCTCTCTCCTCTCTCTCTCCTTACCGCCACCCTCGCTTCTCCCTCCTCTCACCCTCTCCCTTACTACGCCACCCTCACTCTTCTCCCTCTCTCCCTCACTCCTCCCTCACCCTCTCCTTACCGCCACCCTCGCTTTCTCCTCTCTCTCACCCTCTCCCACCGCCACCCCTCGCTCCTCCTCTCTACCGCCACCTCTCCTCTCCTGTCTCACCTCACTTTCTCCTCTCTCTCCCCTCTCACCCCTCTCCTTACCGCCACCCGCGCTCTCTCCTCCTCTCTCTCCTCTCACCTCTCCTTACCGCCACCTCGTTTTCTCCTTCCTCCGCCACCTCGCCTTACCGCTCTCTCCTGTCTCTCTCCTGTCTCTCTCCCTCTCTCCTCTCCTTACCGCCACCCCCTCGCTCTCCTCTCTCCCTGTCTCTCTCCTGTCTCTCTCCTCTCTCTCTCCTCTCACCCTCTCCTACCGCCACCTCGCTCTCTCTCTCCTCTCTCCTCTCACCCTCTCTCCCCGCCACCCTCGCTCTCTCCCTCTCTCTCTCCCTCACGCCACCCTCGCGCTCTCCTCCCTCTCTCCTTACCGCCACCCTGTCTCTCTCTCTCCTCTCACCCTCTCCCCACCGCCACCCTCGCTTCTCCTCTCTCCTGTCTCTCTCCTCTCTCTCTCTCTCTCCACCACCCTCCTCTCTCTCTCCTCTCACCCTCCTTACCCGCCACCCTCGTTCTCCTCTCTCTCTCCTCTCACCTCTCCTACCGCCACCCTCGTCTCTCTCCTCACCCTCTCCTTACCGCCACCCGCTCTCTCCCTCTCTCCTCTCACCCTCTCCCTTACCGCCCCACCCTCGCTCTCCCTCTCTCTCTCCTCTTACCCTCTCCCCGCCACCCTCACTTTCTCCTCTCTCTCCTCTCACCTCTCCTTACCGCCACACCTCACTCTCTCCTCTCACTCCTCACCGCCACCGCTCTCCACCCTCCTTACCGCCACCCTCGCTTCTCCTCCTCTCCTCACCCTCTCCTTACCGCCACCTCGATCTCTCCTTCACCTTCCCCTCTCACCTCCACCGCCACCCACTCTCCCTTTCTCTCACCGCCACCCTCGCTCTCTCCCTCTTACCCTCTCCTTACCGCCACCCTCACTTTCTCCTCCTCTCTCCTCTCACCCTCTCCCTTACCGCCACCCTCACTCTCTCCTCCTCTCTCCTCACCGCCACCCTCGCTCTCCTCTCCTCTCTCTCACCCTCTTCTCCCCACAAGCAACCTCGCTCTCTCCCACCTTCTCTCCTTACCGCCACCCTCACTCTCTCTCTCTCTCTCTCTCTCTCTGTCTCTCTCTCTCTCTCTCTCCTTACCGCCACCCTCGCTTCTCCCTCCTCTCACCCTCTCCACCGCCACCCTCGTTTTCCTCTCTCCTCTCACCCTCTCTCTCTCTCCACCCTCCTCTCCTCCCTCCACCCCCTCTCTCCTTACTCTCTCTCTCTCTCTCTCCCTCCCACCCTCCTTACCGCCACCCTCGCTCTCTCTCCTCTCACCCTCTCCTTACAGCCACCCTCACTTCTCCTCTCACCCCTCCTTACCGCCACCCTCGCTCTCTCCTCTCACCCTCTCCTTACAGCCACCTCACTTTCTCCTCTCTCTCCTGTCTCCCTCTCCTTACCGCCACCCCTCTCTCTCCTCTCTCTCTCCCCTCACCGCCACCCTCGCTCTCTCCTCTCTCCTGTCTCTCTACCGCCACCCTCTCCTCTCCTCCTCCCTCTCCTTACCGCCACCCGCACTTTCTCCTCTCCTCTCCCTTCCTCACCCTCTCCTTACCGCCACCCTCGCTCTCTCTCTCTCTCTCACCCTCTCCTTACCGCCACCCTCGCTCTTCTCCTTACCGCCACCCCTCGCTCTCTCCCCTCTCCCTCTCTCTCCTGTCTCTCTCCTCTCTCTCCTCTCCTCTCTCCTCTCACCCTCTCCTTACCGCCACCGCTCTCTCTCTCCCTCTCTCTCTCTCCTCTCTCTCGCCACCTCGCTTTCTCCTCTTCTCACCCTCTCCTGCCGCCACCCTCGCTCTCTTCCTCTCCTCTCCTCTTACCCCCTCTCTCTCTCCTTACCGCCACCCTCGCTCTCTCCTCTCTCCTCTCACCCTCTCCTTACAGCCACCCTCGCCTCTCCTCTCACCCTCTCCCTCTCTCCTGTCTCTCTCCTGTCTCTCCCCTCTCCTCTCCTCTCCTCCGCCACCCCCTCTCTCCTCTCTGTCTCTCTCTCCTGTCTCTCTCCTCTCTCTCTCTCTCTCCTCTCCCTCTCCTCTCTCTCTCTCTCTCTCTCCTCTCTCTCTCTCTCTCTCCTCACCGCCACCCTCTCTCTCTCTCTCTCTCGCTCTCCTCCTCTCCTCTCTCTCTCCTCTCACCCTCTCTCCTTACCGCCACCTCTCGCTCTCTCTCCTCCTCTCTCACCCCTCTCCTTACCGCCACCCTCGCTTTCTCTCTATCGCCACCCTCCTCTCTCCTCTCACCCTCTCCTTACCGCCACCCTTGCTCTCTCCTCTCTCTCCTCTACCCTCTCCTTACCGCCACCCCCTCACCTTCCTCCTCTCTCCTCTCTCCTCTCACCCTCCTCCCCGCCACCCTCGCTCTCTCTCCTCTCTCTCACCGCTCTCCTCTCACCCTCTCCTTACCGCCACCCTCGCCTTCCCTCCTCCTCTCCTTACCGCCACCCTCGCCCCTCTCTCTCTCTCTCTCTCCCTCTCCTCTCTCCCGCCACCCTCACCCACCCGCTTCCTCTCCTCTCTCTCCTGTCTCTCTCCTGTCTCTCTCTCCTCTCCTTACTCCCTCTCTCCTCCTCTCACCCTCTCCTTACCGCCACCCTCACACTCTCTCTGCCTCCTCTCCTCTCACCTCCCCTACCGCCACCTCGCTGCCTCTCACCGCCACCTCGCTCTCCTCTCTCTCCTACCGCCACCCTCGCTCTCTCCCTCCTCTCACCTCTCCTACCGCTCACCCTCGCTCTCTCTCTCTCTCTCTCTCTCTCTCTCGCTCTCTCTCTCTCTCTCCTCTTACCCTCTCCTTACCGCTCACCCTCACTTTCTCCTCTCTCTCTCCTCTCACCCTCTCCTTACCGCCACCCTCACTCTCTCCTCTCTCTCTCCTCACCGCCACCCTCGCTCTCTCCTCTCTCTCTCTCCTTACCGCCACCCTCGCTCTCTCCCTCCTCTCACCCTCTCCTTACCGCCACCCTCCCTCTCTCTCTCTCTCTCTCTCTCTCTCTCTCTCTCTCTCTCTCTCTCTCTCTCTCTCTCTCTCTCCTTACCGCCACCCTCGCTCTCTCTCTCCTCTCACCCTCTCCTTACAGCCACCCTCACTCTCTCCTCTCACCCTCTCCTTACCGCCACCCTCGCTCTCTCCTCTCACCCTCTCCTTACCGCCACCCTCACTTTCTCCTCTCTCTCTCCTCTCACCCTCTCCTTACCGCCACCCTCACTCTCTCCTCTCTCTCTCCTCACCGCCTACCCTCGCTCTCTCCTCTCTCTCTCTCCTTACCGCACACCCTCGCTCTCTCCCTCCTCTCACCCTCTCCTTACCGCCACCCTCACTTTCTCCTCTCTCTCTCCTCTCACCCTCTCCTTACCGCCACCCTCGCTCTCTCCTCTCTCTCTCTCTCTCACCCTCTCCTTACCGCCACCCTCGCTCTCCCCTCTCCTTACCGCCACCCTCGCTCTCTCCTCTCTCTCTGTCTCTCTCCCTGTCTCTCTCCTCTCTCTCCTCTCTCTCTCCTCTCACCCTCTCCTTACCGCCACCTCGCTCTCTCTCCTCTCTCCTCTCACCCTCTCCTTACCGCCACCCTCGCTTTCTCTCCTCTCTCCTCTCACCCTCTCCTTACCGCCACCCTCGCTCTCTCCTCTCTCTCTCCCTCTTACCCTCTCCTTACCGCCACCCTCTTTCTCCTCTCTCTCTCCTCTCACCCTCTCCCTTACCGCCACCCTCGCTCTCTCCCTCTCTCTCTCCTCTCACCCTCTCCTTACCGCCACCCTCGCTCTCTCTCTCTCCTTACCGCCACCCTCGCTCTCTCCTCTCACCCTCTCCTTACCGCCACCCTCGCTCTCTCCCTCTCCTTACCTCCACCCTCGCTCTCTCTCTCTCTCTCTCTCTCTCCTTACCGCCACCCTCGCTCTCTCCTCTCTCTCTCTCTCCTTACCGCCACCCTCGCTCTCTCCTCTCTCTCTCTCCTCACCGCCACCCTCTTCTCTCTCTCTCTCTCTCTCCCTCGCCACCCTCGCTCTCTCCTCTCTCTCTCTCTCCTCACTCTCCTCTCTCTCTCTCTCTCTCTCTCTCCTTACCGCCACCCTCGTCTCTCTCCTCTCTCTCTCTCCTTACCGCCACCCTCGCTCTCTCCTCTCTCTCTCTCCTCACCGCTACTCTCGATCTCTCTCTCTCTCTCTCCTTACCGCCACCCTCGCTCTCTCCTCTCTCTCTCTCTCCTCCTTACCGCCACCCTCGCTCTCTCCTCTCTCTCTCTCTTACCGCCACCCTCGCTCTCTCCCTCCTCTCACCCTCTCCTTACCGCCACCCTCGCTCTCTCCTCTCCTTGCTCTACCTCGCTCTCTACTCTCTCTCTCTCTCACTCTCTCTCCCGCCGCCCTCGCTCTCTCCTACTCTCTCTCTCTCTTACCGCTCTCCCTCGCTCTCTCCTCTCCTTACCGCCACCCTCGCTCTCTCTCCTCTCTCTCTCTCTCCTTACCGCCACCCTCGCTCTCTCCTCTCTCTCTCTCCTTACGCCACCTCACTCTCTCTCTCTCTCTCTCTCTCTCCGTCACCTCGTCTCTCTCTCTCTCTCTCTTTACCACTATCCTCGCTCTCTCTCTCTCTCTCTCTACCGCCACCCTCGCTCTCTCCTCTCTCTCTCTCCTTACTCTCTCTCGCTCTCTCCCTCTCTCACCCTCTCCTTACCGCCACCCTCGTCTCTCTCTCTCTCTCTCTCTCTCTCTCTACTCTCTCTCTCTCTCTCTCTCTCTCTCTCTCTCTCTCTCTCTCTCTCTCTCTCTCTCTCTCCTTACCACCACCCTCGCTCTCTCTCTCCTCTCACCCTCTCCTTACCGCCACCCTCACTCTCTCCTCTCTCTCTCCTCTCACCCTCTCCTTACCGTCAGCCTCGCTCTCTCCTCTCACCCTCTCTCTTACCGCCACCCTCGTCTCTCTCCTCTCTCCTCTCACCCTCTCCTTACCGCTACCCTCGCTCTCTCCTCTCTCTCTCTCTCTCTCACCGCTACCCTCGCTCTCTCCTCTCTCTCTCTCCTTATCACACCCTCGCTCTCTCCTCCTCTCACCCTCTCCTTACCTCTACCTCGCTCTCTCTCTCTCTCTCTCTCTCTCTCTCTCCTTACCACCACCTCGCTCTCTCTCTCTCTCACCCTCTCCTTACCGCCACCCTCGCTCTCTCCTCTCTCTCTCCTCTCACCCTCTCCTTACCGCCACCCTTGCTCTCTCCTCTCACCCTCTCCTTACCGCCACCCTCGCTCTCTCTCCTCTCTCCTCTCACCCTCTCCTTACCGTCACCCTCGCTCTCTCTCTCTCTCTCCTCTTACCCTCTCCTTACCGCCACCCTCACTTTCTCCTCTCTCTCTCCTCTCACCCTCTCCTTACCACCACCCTCACTCTCTCCTCTCTCTCTCTCTCCTCACCGCCACCCTCGCTCTCTCCTCTCTCTCTCTCCCTTACCGCCACCCTCGCTCTCTCCTCTCTCTCTCCTCTCACCCTCTCCTTACCGCCACCCTCGCTCTCTCCTCTCACCCTCTCCTTACCGCCACCCTCGCTCTCTCTCCTCTCTCCTCTCACCCTCTCCTTACCGCCACCCTCGCTCTCTCCTCTCTCTCTCCTCTCACCCTCTCCTTACCGCCACCCTCACTTTCTCCTCTCTCTCTCCTCTCACCCTCTCCTTACCGCCACCCTCACTCTCTCCTCTCTCTCTCCTCTACTGCCACCCTCGCTCTCTCCTCTCTCTCTCTCTTACCGTCACCCTCGCTCTCTCCCTCCTCTACCCTCTCCTTACCGCTCCCTCACTCTCTCTCTCTCTCTCTCTCTCTCTCTCTCTCTCTCTCTCCTCTACTCTCTCTCTCTCTCTCTCTCTCTCTCTCCTTACCGCCACCCTCGCTCTCTCCCTCCTCTCACCCTCTCCTTACCGCCACCCTCACTCTCTCTCTCTCTCTCTCTCTCTCTCTCTCTCTCTCTCTCTCTCTCTCTCTCTCTCTCTCTCTCTCTCTCTCTCTCACCGCCACCCCTCTCTCTCTCTCTCTCTCTCTCTCTCTCTCTCTCTCTCTCTCTCTCTCTCTCTCTCTCTCTCTTACCGCCACCCTCGCTCTCTCTCTCCTCTCACCCTCTCCTTACAGCCACCCTCACTCTCTCCTCTCACCCTCTCCTTACCGCCACCCTCGCTCTCTCCTCTCACCCTCTCCTTACCGCCACCCTCACTTTCTCTCTCTCTCTCCTCTCACCCTCTCCTTACCGCCACCCTCACTCTCTCCTCTCTCTCTCCTCACCGCCACCCTCGCTCTCTCCTCTCTCTCTCTCCTTACCGCCACCCTCGCTCTCTCCCTCCTCTCACCCTCTCCTTACCGCCACCCTCACTTTCTCCTCTCTCTCTCCTCTCACCCTCTCCTTACCGCCACCCTCGCTCTCTCTCTCTCTCTCTCCTCTCACCCTCTCCTTACCGCCACCCTCGCTCTCCCCTCTCCTTACCGCCACCCTCGCTCTCTCTCTCTCTCTCCTGTCTCTCTCCCTCTCTCTCTCCTCTCTCTCTCTCTCTCTCTCTCTCTCACCCTCTCCTTACCGCCACCCTCGCTCTCTCTCCTCTCTCCTCTCACCCTCTCCTTACCGCCACCCTCGCTTTCTCTCCTCTCTCACTCTCACCCTCTCCTCTACCGCCACCCTCGCTCTCTCCTCTCTCTCTCCTCTTACCCTCTCCTTACCGCCACCCTCACTTTCTCCTCTCTCTCTCCTCTCACCCTCTCCTTACCGCCACCCTCGCTCTCTCCTCTCTCTCTCCTCTCACCCTCTCCTTACCGCTACCCTCGCTCTCTCTCTCTCCTTACCGCCACCCTCGCTCTCTCCTCTCTCACCCTCTCCCTCACCGCCACCCTCGCTCTCTCTCTCTCTCTCTCTCCGCCACCCTCGCTCTCTCTCTCTCTCTCTCTCTCTCCTTACCGCCACCCTCGCTCTCTCTCTCTCTCTCTCCCTTACCGCCACCCTCGCTCTCTCCCTCTCTCTCTCTCCTTACCGCCACCCTCGTTCTCTCCTCTCTCTCTCTCTCTCTTACCGCCACTCTCGCTCTCTCCTCTCTCTCTCTCTCTCTACCGCCACCCTCGCTCTCTCTCTCTCTCTCTCCTTACCGCCACCCTCGCTCTCTCCCTCCTCTCACCCTCTCCTTACCGCCACCCTCGCTCTCTCTCTCTCTCTCTCTCTCTCTCTCTCTCTCTCTCTCTCTCTCTCTCTCTCTCTCTCTCTCTCTCTCTCTCTCTCTCTCCTACGCCACCCTCGCTCTCTCTCTCTCTCTCACCCTCTCCTTACCGCCACCCTCACTCTCTCCTCTCACCCTCTCCTTACCGCCACCCTCGCTCTCTCCTCTCACCCTCTCCTTACCGCCACCCTCACTTTCTCCTCGCTCTCTCCTCTCACCCTCTCCTTACCGCCACCCTCACTTTCTCCTCTCTCTCTCCTCTCACCCTCTCCTTACCGCCACCCTCGCTCTCTCTCTCTCTCTCTCCTCTCACCCTCTCCTTACCGCCACCCTCGCTCTCCCCTCTCCTTACCGCCACCCTCGCTCTCTCCTCTCTCTCCTGTCTCTCTCCTGTCTCTCTCCTCTCTCTCTCTCTCTCTCTCCTCTCACCCTCTCCTTACCGCCACCCTCGCTCTCTCTCTCTCTCCTCTCACCCTCTCCTACCGCCACCCTCGCTTTCTCTCCTCTCTCCTCTCACCCTCTCCTTACCGCCACCCTCGCTCTCTCCTCTCTCTCTCTCTCTCACCCTCTCCTTACCGCCACCCTCGCTTTCTCCTCTCTCTCTCCTCTCACCCTCTCCTTACCGCCACCCTCGCTCTCTCCTCTCTCTCTCCTCTCACTCCCTCTCCTTACCGCCACCCTCGCTCTCTCCTCTCCTTACCGCCACCCTCGCTCTCTCTCTCTCTCTCCTCTCCTTACCGCCACCCTCGCTCTCTCTCTCCTCTCTCTTACCGCCACCCTCGCTCTCTCCTCTCTCTCTCTCCTCTCCTTACCGCCACCCTCGCTCTCTCTCTCTCTCTCTCCTTACCGCCACCCTCGCTCTCTCCTCTCTCTCACCACCCTCGTTCTCTCCTCTCTCTCTCTCTTCCGCCACCCTCGCTCTCTCTCTCTCTCTCTCTCCTCACCGCCACCCTCGCTCTCTCTCTCTCTCTCTCTCCTTACCGCCACCTCGCTCTCTCTCCTCCTCTCACACCTCTCCTTACCGCCACCCTCGCTCTCGCTCTCTCTCTCCTCTCTACCCTCTCTCTACTCTCTCTCTCTCTCTCTCTCTCTCTCTCTCTCTCTCGCTCTCTCTCTCTCTCTCTCTCTTCTCTCTCTCTCTCCCTACTGCCACCCTCGCTCTCTCTCTCTCTCTCACCCTCTCCTTACCGCCACCCTCACTCTCTCCTCTCTCTCTCTCTCTCTCTACCGCCACCCTCGCTTTCTCCTCTCTCTCTCTCTCTCACCGCCACTCCTCGCTCTCTCTCTCTCCTCTCACCCTCTCCTTACCGCCACCCTCGCTCTCTCCTCTCTCTCTCTCTCTCTCTCTCTTACCACCACCCTCGCTCTCTCTCTCTCTCTCACCCTCTCCTTACCGCCACCCTCGCTCTCTCCTCTCTCTCTCCTCTCACCCTCTCCTTACCGCCACCCTTGCTCTCTCCTCTCACCCTCTCCTTACCGCCACCCTCGCTATCTCTCCTCTCTCCTCTCACCCTCTCCTTACCGCCACCCTCGCTCTCTCCTCTCTCTCTCCTCTTACCCTCTCCTTACCGCCACCATCACTTTCTCCTCTCTCTCTCTCTCACCCTCTCCTTACCGCCACCCTCACTCTCTCCTCTCTCTCTCTCTCTCACCGCCACCCTCGCTCTCTCCTCTCTCTCTCTCTCCTTACCGCCACCCTCGCTCTCTCCTCTCTCTCTCTCTCACCCTCTCCTTACCGCCACCCTCGCCTCTCTCCTCTCACCCTCTCCTTACCGCCACCCTCGCTCTCTCTCCTCTCTCCTCTCACCCTCTCCTTACCGCCACCCTCGCTCTCTCTCTCTCTCTCCTCTTACCCTCTCCTTACCGCCACCCTCACTTTCTCCTCTCTCTCTCCTCTCACCCTCTCCTTACCGCCACCCTCACTCTCTCTCTCTCTCTCCTCACCGCCACCCTCGCTCTCTCTCTCTCTCTCTCTCCTTACTCGCCACCTCGCTCTCTCCTCTCCTCTCACCCTCTCCTTACCGCCACCCTCACTCTCTCTCTCTCTCTCTCTCTCCTTACCGCCACCCTCGCTCTCTCCCTCCTCTCACCCTCTCCTTACCGCCACCCTCGCTCTCTCTCTCTCTCTCTCTCTCTCACCCCCTCTCTCTCTCTCCTCTCTCTCTCTCTCTCTCTCTCTCTCTCTCTCTCTCTCTCTCTCTCTCTCCTTACCGCCACCCTCTCTCTCTCTCTCTCTCTCTCTCTCTCTCTCTCTCTCTCTCTCTCTCTCTCTCTCTCTCTCTCTCTCTCCTTACCCCACTCGCTCTCTCTCTCCTCTCACCCTCTCCTTACAGCCACCCTCACTCTCTCCTCTCTACCCTCTCCTTACCGCCACCCTCGCTCTCTCCTCTCACCCTCTCCTTACCGCCACCCTCACTTTCTCCTCTCTCTCTCCTCTCACCCTCTCCTTACCGCCACCCTCACTCTCTCCTCTCTCTCTCTCCCACCGCCACCCTCGCTCTCTCCTCTCTCTCTCTCCCTACCGCCACCCTCGCTCTCTCCCTCCTCCTCCCACCCTCTTCCTTCCACCGCCACCCCTCACTCTCTCTCTCTCTCTCTCTCTCTCACCCTCTCCTTACCGCCACTCTCTCGCTCTCTCTCTCTCTCTCTCTCTCTCTCTCTCTCTCTACCGCCACCCTCTCTCTCTCTCTCTCTCTCTACGCCACCCTCGCTTCTCTCCTCTCTCTCCCTCTCCTCCCTCTCCCTCACTCTCTCTCCTCTCACTCTCTCTTACTCGCCACCCTCGCTCTCTCTCCTCTCTCCTCTCACCCTCTCCTTACCGCCACCCTCGCTTTCTCTCCTCTCTCCTCTCACCCTCTCCTTACCGCCACCCTCGCTCTCTCTCTCTCTCTCCTCTTACCCTCTCCTTACCGCCACCCTCACTTTCTCCTCTCTCTCTCTCTCTCACCCTCTCCTTACCGCCACCCTCGCTCTCTCCTCTCTCTCTCTCTCACCCTCTCCTTACACGCCACCCTCGCCTCTCTCCTCTCCTTACCGCCACCCTCGCTCTCTCCCTCTCTCTCCTGTCTCTCTCCTGTCTCTCTCCTCTCTCTCTCCTCTCTCTCTCTCTCCTTACCGCCACCCTCGCGCTTCTCACTCTCTCTCCTGTCTCTCTCCTGTCTCTCTCTCTCTCCCTCTCTCTCTCTCAATCACCCTCTCCTCGCCACCCTCGCTTCTCTCTCCTCTCTCCTCTCACCCCTCTGCTTACCCGCCACCCTCGCTCTTCTCCTCTCTCTCCTCCTCACCCCTCTCCTTACCTGCTCCGCCCTCGCTCTTCTCCTCTCCTCACCGCCACCCTCGCTCTCTCCTCTCTCTCCTGTCTCTCTCTCTCTCTCTCTCTCTCTCTCTCTCTCTCTCTCTCTCTCTCTCTCTCTCTCTCCCATCGCACCCTACTGCGCCTCTCTCTCTCATCTCTCATCGCCACCCTCGCTTCTCTCTCCTTCACCCTCTCTCCTTACAGCCACCCTCACTTCTCCTCTCACCCTCTCCTCACCGCTGCACCCTCGCTCTCTCTCTCCTCTCACCCTCTCCTTACCGCCACCCTCAC
>NW_025749687.1:0-23194 GCF_021184085.1 Oncorhynchus gorbuscha | reverse complement strand
CCCTCAGTGGGGAGAACAAGTATTTGATACACTGCACGATTTTGCAGGTTTTCCTACTTGCAAAGCATGTATAGGTCTGTACTTTTTTACACTTCAACTGCGAGAGACAGAATCTAAAACAAAAAGCCAGAAAAACACATTGTATGATTTGGTCCACCCTGCTCCAGCCAGCGCATGTCCAGGCCCGTCTGAAGTTTGCCAATGACCATCTGGATGATCCAGAGGAGGAATGGGAAAAGGTCATGTGGTCTGATGAGACAAAAATAGAGCCTTTTGGTCTAAACTCCATTCACACTTTGGAGGAAGAAAAAGGATGAGTACAACCCCAAGAACACCATCCCAACCGTGAAGCATGGAAGTGTATATATATATATATATATATATATATATATATATATATATATATATATATATATATATATATATATATATATACTATAACCATCACTAAGGCTAGGTCTGGTCTGAGCTAACGTTAGCTTCCTATCAGCTACACTATAATCATCACTAAGGCTAGGTCTGGTCCAGAGCTAACGTTAGCTTCCTATCAGCTATACTATAACCATTACTAAGGCTAGGTCTGGTCTGAGCTAACGTTAGCCCCCTATCAGCTACACTATAACCATCACTAAGGCTAGGTCTGGTCTGAGCTAACGTTAGCTTCCTATCAGCTATACTATAACCATCACTAAGGCTAGGTCTGAGCTAACGTTAGCTTCCTATCAGCTATACTATAACCATCACTAAGGCTAGGTCTGAGCTAATGTTAGCTTCCTATCAGCTATACTATAACCATCACTAAGGCTAGGTCTGAGCTAACGTTAGCTTCCTATCAGCTATACTATAACCATCACTAAGGCTAGGTCTGGTCTGAGCTAACGTTAGCTTCCTATCAGCTATACTATAAACATCACTAAGGCTAGGTCTGAGCTAACGTTAGCATCCTATCAGCTATACTATAACCATCACTAAGACTAGGTCTGAGCTACCGTTAGCATCCTATCAGCTATACTATAACCATCACTAAGGCTAGGTCTGAGCTAACGTTAGCTTCCTATCAGCTATACTATAACCATCACTAAGGCTAGGTCTGAGCTAACGTTAGCATCCTATCAGCTATACTATAACCATCATGAAGGTTAGGTCTGGTCTGAGCTAACGTTAGCATCCTATCAGCTATGCTATAACCATCACTAAGGCTAGGTCTGGTCTGAGCTAACGTTAGCTTCCTATCAGCTACACTATAATCATCACTAAGGCTAGGTCTGAGCTAACGTTAGCTATCAGCTATACTATAACCATCACTAAGGCTAGGTCTGGTCTGAGCTAACGTTAGCTTCCTATCAGCTATACTATAACCATCACTAAGGCTAGGTCTGGTCTGAGCTAACGTTAGCTTCCTATCAGCTATACTATAATCATCACTAAGGCTAGGTCTGGTCTGAGCTAACGTTAGCTTCCTATCAGCTATACTATAATCATCACTAAGGCTAGGTCTGGTCTGAGCTAACGTTAGCATCCTATCAGCTATACTATAATCATCACTAAGGCTAGGTCTGGTCTGAGCTAACGTTAGCTTCCTATCAGCTACACTATAATCATCACTAAGGCTAGGTCTGGTCTGAGCTAACGTTAGCATCCTATCAGCTACACTATAACCATCACTAAGGCTAGGTCTGGTCTGAGCTAACGTTAGCATCCTATCAGCTACACTATAACCATCACTAAGGCTAGGTCTGGTCTGAGCTAACGTTAGCATCCTATCAGCTACACTATAATCATCACTAAGGCTAGGTCTGGTCTGAGCTAACGTTAGCTTCCTATCAGCTACACTATAATCATCACTAAGGCTAGGTCTGGTCTGAGCTAACGTTAGCATCCTATCAGCTACACTATAACCATCACTAAGGCTAGGTCTGGTCTGAGCTAACGTTAGCTTCCTATCAGCTACACTATAATCATCACTAAGGCTAGGTCTGGTCTGAGCTAACGTTAGCTTCCTATCAGCTATACTATAATCATCACGAAGGCTAGGTCTGGTCTGAGCTAACGATAGCATCCTATCAGCTATGCTATAACCATCACTAAGGCTAGGTCTGGTCTGAGCTAACGTTAGCTTCCTATCAGCTACACTATAATCATCACTAAGGCTAGGTCTGAGCTAACGTTAGCTATCAGCTATACTATAACCATCACTAAGGCTAGGTCTGGTCTGAGCTAACGTTAGCTTCCTATCAGCTATACTATAACCATCACTAAGGCTAGGTCTGGTCTGAGCTAACGTTAGCTTCCTATCAGCTACACTATAATCATCACTAAGGCTAGGTCTGGTCTGAGCTAACGTTAGCTTCCTATCAGCTACACTATAACCATCACTAAGGCTAGGTCTGGTCTGAGCTAACGTTAGCTTCCTATCAGCTACACTATAATCATCACTAAGGCTAGGTCTGGTCTGAGCTAACGTTAGCTTCCTATCAGCTATACTATAATCATCACGAAGGCTAGGTCTGGTCTGAGCTAACGTTAGCATCCTATCAGCTACACTATAACCATCACTAAGGCTAGGTCTGGTCTGAGCTAACGTTAGCATCCTATCAGCTATGCTATAACCATCACTAAGGCTAGGTCTGGTCTGAGCTAACGTTAGCTTCCTATCAGCTACACTATAATCATCACTAAGGCTAGGTCTGAGCTAACGTTAGCTATCAGCTATACTATAACCATCACTAAGGCTAGGTCTGGTCTGAGCTAACGTTAGCTTCCTATCAGCTATGCTATAACCATCACGAAGGTTAGGTCTGGTCCGACACATGTTAAAGGGAATACCTAGTCAGTTGCACAAGTCAATAAATACATTCAACTTCTCTGCCGTACATCCCCTTTATGTGATTCATGACTACGTCTATGGCCCTCCCCTTTAAGAGGCCTATCTATCCACGGAGACAGCTGCACTGCTCACAAAGTCTCTTCAGTCAAATAAACCCTCCTCCTCCTCTCTCTGTCTCTCTCTCTCTCTGTCTCTCTCTCTCTCTCTCCCTCTCTCTCTCTCTCCCTCTCTCTCTCTCTCTCTCCCTTTCAGTCCTTGTCTCTTTCTATATCTGTCTCTCTTTAAACAAGAAGGTCAGTCAGTCTTTGGGCTAGTTCAATCAGGGCTTGATCTCTCTCTCTCTCGTGTGATCTAAGCTCTCTGATGAGCCATTGATCAAAGGAGAGGAAGAGGAGGAGGAGGAAGGTGGAATAAATAGGGTCTTGGCAGGACACAGGGTGTTAGCTGATGAGAGAGGTGGATTGGTATGTTAAATAAACTGTCTTTTATCCAAATTAGCCCCTGACTGTGTAGCCCATCAATACACTGAAACAGGATACTGTGTAGAACTCGTTAACATTTCATCTCACTTAGGTAAAGACTTGGACTGATGGGCCCTAGACAGAGTAGTGTAGGGAGACTCGATGGGCCCTAGACAGAGCAGTGTAGGTAGAGGCTGATGGGCCCTAGACAGAGTAGTGTAGGGAGACTCGATGGGCCCTAGACAGAGTAGTGTAGGGAGACTCGATGGGCCCTAGACTGAGTAGTGTAGGGAGACTCGATGGGCCCTAGACAGAGTAGTGTAGGTAGAGACTGATGGGCCCTAGACAGAGTAGTGTAGGGACAGACTGATGGGCCCTAGACAGAGCAGTGTAGGTAGAGACTGATGGGCCATAGACAGAGTAGTGTAGGGAGACTCGATGGGCCCTAGACAGAGTAGTGTAGGTAGAGACTGATGGGCCCTAGACAGAGTAGTGTAGGGAGAGACTGATGGGCCCTAGACAGAGTAGTGTAGGGAGAGACTGATGGGCCCTAGACAGAGTAGTGTAGGGACAGACTGATGGGCCCTAGACAGAGCAGTGTAGGTAGAGACTGATGGGCCATAGACAGAGTAGTGTAGGGAGACTCGATGGGCCCTAGACAGAGTAGTGTAGGTAGAGACTGATGGGCCCTAGACAGAGTAGTGTAGGGAGAGACTGATGGGCCCTAGACAGAGTAGTGTAGGGAGAGACTGATGGGCCCTAGACAGAGTAGTGTAGGGAGACACTGATGGGCCCTAGACAGAGTAGTGTAGGGAGAGACTGATGGGCCCTAGACAGAGTACTGTAGGGAGAGGCTAATGGGCCCTAGACAGAGTAGTGTAGGGAGAGACTGAGTAGGTAGATACTGATGGACCCTAGACAGAGTAGTGTAGGGAGAGACTGATGGGTCCTAGACAGAGTAGTGTAGGGAGAGACTGATGGGCCCTAGACAGAGTAGTGTAGGGAGAGACTGATGGGCCCTAGACAGAGTAGTGTAGGGAGAGGCTGATGGGCCCTAGACAGAGTAGTGTAGGGAGAGACTGATGGGCCCTAGACAGAGTAGTGTAGGGAGAGGCTGATGGGCCCTAGACAGAGTAGTGTAGGGACAGACTGATGGGCCCTAGACAGAGTAGTGTAGGGAGAGGCTGATGGGCCCTAGACAGAGTAGTGTAGGGAGAGACTGATGGGCCCTAGACAGAGTAGTGTAGGGAGAGACTGATGGGCCCTAGACAGAGTAGTGTAGGGAGAGACTGATGGGCCCTAGACAGAGTAGTGTAGGGAGAGACTGATGGGCCCTAGACAGAGTAGTGTAGGGAGAGACTGATGGGCCCTAGACAGAGTAGTGTAGGGAGAGGCTAATGGGCCCTAGACAGAGTAGTGTAGGGAGAGACTGAGTAGGTAGATACTGATGGGCCCTAGACAGAGTAGTGTAGGGACAGACTGATAGGCCCTAGACAGAGTAGTGTAGGGAGAGACTGATGGACCCTAGAGGGGTGGTACACTATATAGCCATTTGCTATACATGTTATGAAACTAATATACAATATTATAATACTAATATACCATATTATAATACTAATATACAATATTATAATACTAATATACCATATTATAATACTAATATACCATATTATAATACTAATATACCATATTATAATACTAATATACAATATTATAATACTAATATACCATATTATAATACTAATATACCATATTATAATATTAATATAACATCTGATACTACTAATATAACATCTTATTCTACTAATATAACATTTTCTAATAACATAACATGTTATACTACTAATATAACATATTTTTCTATTAATATAACATGTTATTCTATTAATATAACATCTTATTCTACTAACATAACATGTTATTCTACTAACATAACATGTTATTCTATTAATATAACATCTTATTCTACTAACATAACATGTTATTCTACTAACATAACATGTTATTCTATTAATATAACATCTTATTCTACTAATATAACATGTTATTCTATTAATATAACATCTTATTCTACTAACATAACATGTTATTCTATTAATATAACATCTTATTCTACTAATATAACATGTTATTCTATTAATATAACATGTTATTCTACTAATATGACATCTTATTCTACTAATATAACATGTTATTCTATTAATATAACATGTTATTATACTAATATAACATCTTATTCTACTAATATAACATGTTATTCTATTAATATAACATGTTATTCTACTAATATAACATGTTATTCTATTAATATAACATGTTATTCTACTAATATGACATCTTATTCTACTAATATAACATGTTATTCTATTAATATAACATGTTATTATACTAATATAACATCTTATTCTACTAATATAACATGTTATTCTATTAATATAACATGTTATTCTACTAATATAACATCTTATTCTACTAATATAACATGTTATTCTACTAACATAACATGTTATTCTATTAATATAACATGTTATTCTACTAACATAACATGTTATTCTATTAATATAACATGTTATTCTACTAATATAACATGTTATTCTACTAATATAACATGTTATTCTACTAACATAACATGTTATTCTATTAATATAACATGTTATTCTACTAATATAACATGTTATTCTACTAATATAACATGTTATTCTACTAATATAACATGTTATTCTACTAATATAACATGTTATTCTACTAACATAACATGTTATTCTATTAATATAACATGTTATTCTACTAATATAACATGTTATTCTACTAATATAACATGTTATTCTACTAATATAACATGTTATTCTACTAATATAACATGTTATTCTACTAATATAACATGTTATTCTACTAATATAACATGTTATTCTACTAATATAACATGTTATTCTACTAATATAACATGTTATTCTACTAATATAACATGTTATTCTACTAATATAACATGTTATTCTACTAATATAACATGTTATTCTACTAATATAACATCTTAAAGATCAATGGAAACATGATGAAGACAGGCTTTTCCAGCTCCAACCAACCAACACTCCAACCAACCAACACTCCAACCAACCAACACTCCAACCAACCAACACTCCAACCAACCAACACTCCAACCAACCAACACTCCAACCAACCAACACTCCAACCAACCAACACTCCAACCAACCAACACTCCAACCAACCAACACTCCAACCAACCAACACTCCAACCAACCAACACTCCAACCAACCAACACTCCAACCAACCAACACTCCAACCAACCAACACTCCAACCAACCAACACTCCAACCAACCAACACTCCAACCAACCAACACTCCAACCAACCAACACTCCAACCAACCAACACTCCAACCAACCAACACTCCAACCAACCAACACTCCAACCAACCAACACTCCAACCAACCAACACTCCAACCAACCAATCACAATTCTCTCTAGAACTCCTCAACCAACAATCAGACAGCCAGGAAATCCTGTCACCGTGGCAATGTCATGCTCATATGACACTGTAGCCTAAGAGGTGGAGAGATGGAGAGGTGGAAAGATAGAGAGAGGGGGGGAGAGGTGGAAAGATAGAGAGAGGAGGGAGAGGTGGAAAGAGTTGGGGAGAGGTGGAAAGATAGAGAGAGGGGGAGAGAGGTGGAAAGATAGAGAGAGGGGAGAGGTGGAAAGATAGAGAGAGGGGGAGAGGTGGAAAGATAGAGAGAGGGGGAGAGGTGGAAAGAGTTGGGGAGAGGTGGAAAGATAGAGAGAGGGGAGAGGTGGAAAGATAGAGAGAGGGGAGAGGTGGAAAGATAGAGAGAGGGGAGAGGTGGAAAGAGTTGGGGAGAGGTGGAAAGATAGAGAGAGGGGGAGAGGTGGAAAGAGTTGGGGAGAGGTGGAAAGATAGAGAGAGGGGGAGAGGTGGAAAGAGTTGGGGAGAGGTGGAAAGATGTAGAGAGGGGGGAGAGGTGGAAAGACAGAGAGAGGAGGGAGAGGTGGAAAGATAGAGAGAGGGGGAGAGGTGGAAAGATAGAGAGAGGGGGAGAGGTGGAAAGATAGAGAGAGGGGAGAGGTGGAAAGATAGAGAGGAGGGGAGAGGTGGAAAGATAGAGAGAGGGGAGAGGTGGAAAGATAGAGAGAGGGGAGAGGTGGAAAGATAGAGAGGGGGAGAGGTGGAAAGATAGAGAGAGGGGAGAGAGGTGGAAAGATAGAGAGAGGGGAGAGGTGGAAAGATAGAGAGAGGGGAGAGGTGGAAAGATAGAGAGAGGGGGAGAGGTGGAAAGAGTTGGGGAGAGGTGGAAAGATAGAGAGAGGGGGAGAGGTGGAAAGATAGAGAGAGGGGAGAGGTGGAAAGAGTTGGGGAGAGGTGGAAAGATAGAGAGAGGGGGAGAGGTGGAAAGAGTTGGGGAGAGGTGGAAAGATAGAGAGAGGAGGGAGAGGTGGAAAGATAGAGAGGGGGAGAGGTGGAAAGATAGAGAGAGGAGGGAGAGGTGGAAAGAGTTGGGGAGAGGTGGAAAGATGTAGAGAGGGAGAGGTGGAAAGACAGAGAAAGGGGGAGAGGTGGAAAGATAGAGAGAGGGAGAGGTGGAAAGATAAAGAGAGGGAGAGGTGGAAAGATAGAGGGAGGAGGGAGAGGTGGAAAGATAGAGAGAGGGGGAGAGGTGGAAAGATAGAGAGAGGGGGAGAGGTGGAAAGATAGAGAGAGGGGAGAGGTGGAAAGATAGAGAGAGGGGGAGAGGTGGAAAGATAGAGAGAGGGGAGAGAGGTGGAAAGATAGAGAGGGGGAGAGGTGGAAAGATAAAGAGAGGGAGAGGTGGAAAGAGTTGGGGAGAGGTGGAAAGATAGAGAGAGGGGAGAGGTGGAAAGATAGAGAGGGGGAGAGGTGGAAAGATAGAGAGAGGGGAGAGGTGGAAAGATAAAGAGAGGGGAGAGGTGGAAAGAGTTGGGGAGAGGTGGAAAGATAGAGAGAGAGGGAGAGGTGGAAAGATAGAGAGGGGGAGAGGTGGAAAGATAAAGAGAGGGGAGAGGTGGAAAGAGTTGAGGAGAGGTGGAAAGAGTTGGGGTGAGGTGGAAAGATAGAGAGAGGGGGAGAGGTGGAAAGATAGAGAGGGGGAGAGGTGGAAAGAGTTGGGGAGAGGTGGAAAGATAGAGAGAGGGGAGAGGTGGAAAGATAGAGAGGGGGAGAGGTGGAAAGATAGAGAGAGGGGAGAGGTGGAAAGATAGAGAGGGGAGAGGTGGAAAGAGTTGGGGAGAGGTGGAAAGATAGAGAGAGGGGGAGAGGTGGAAAGATAGAGAGGGGGAGAGGTGGAAAGAGTTGGGGAGAGGTGGAAAGATAGAGAGAGGGGGAGAGGTGGAAAGATAGAGAGAGGGGAGAGGTGGAAAGATAGAGAGGGGAGAGGTGGAAAGAGTTGGGGAGAGGTGGAAAGATAGAGAGAGGGGGAGAGGTGGAAAGAGTTGGGGAGAGGTGGAAAGATAGAGAGAGGGGGAGAGGTGGAAAGAGTTGGTGAGAGGTGGAAAGATAGAGAGAGGGGAGAGGTGGAAAGAGTTGGGGAGAGGTGGAAAGATAGAGAGAGGGGAGAGGTGGAAAGAGTTGGGGAGAGGTGGAAAGATAGAGAGAGGGGAGAGGTGGAAAGAGTTGGGGAGAGGTGGAAAGATAGAGAGAGGGGAGAGGTGGAAAGATAGAGAGGGGGAGAGGGTGGAAAGACAGAGAGAGGGGGAGAGGTGGAAAGATAGAGAGAGGGGGAGAGGTGGAAAGATAGAGAGAGGGAGAGGTGGAAAGATAGAGAGGGGGAGAGGTGGAAAGAGTTGGGGAGAGGTGGAAAGATAGAGAGAGGGGAGAGGTGGAAAGATAGAGAGGGGGAGAGGTGGAAAGACAGAGAGAGGGGAGAGGTGGAAAGATAGAGAGAGGGGAGAGAGGTGGAAAGATAGAGAGAGGGGAGAGAGGTGGAAAGATAGAGAGGGGGAGAGGTGGAAAGATAGAGGGAGGGGGAGAGGTGGAAAGATAGAGAGGGAGAGGTGGAAAGATAGAGAGGGGGAGAGGTGGAAAGAGTTGGGGAGAGGTGGAAAGATAGAGAGAGGGGGAGAGGTGGAAAGAGTTGGGGAGAGGTGGAAAGATAGAGAGAGGGGGAGAGGTGGAAAGATAGAGAGGGGGGAGAGGTGGAAAGAGTTGGGGAGAGGTGGAAAGATAGAGAGAGGGGGAGAGGTGGAAAGATAGAGAGAGGGGAGAGGTGGAAAGATAGAGAGAGGGGAGAGGTGGAAAGAGTTGGGGAGAGGTGGAAAGATAGAGAGAGGGGGAGAGGTGGAAAGAGTTGGGGAGAGGTGGAAAGATAGAGAGAGGGGGAGAGGTGGAAAGATAGAGAGGGGGAGAGGTGGAAAGAGTTGGGGAGAGGTGGAAAGATGAGAGAGGGGAGAGGTGGAAAGATAGAGAGAGGGGGAGAGGTGGAAAGATAGAGAGAGGGGGAGAGGTGGAAAGAGTTGGGGAGAGGTGGAAAGATAGAGAGAGGAGGGAGAGGTGGAAAGATAGAGAGAGGGGGGGAGAGGTGGAAAGATAGAGAGAGGGGGGAGAGGTGGAAAGAGTTGGGGAGAGGTGGTTAGACAGCCCTGTCTCTGTAACTAGCTGTGTAGACAGCCCTGTCTCTGTAACTAGCTGGTTAGACAGCCCTGTCTCTGTAACTAGCTGGTTAGACAGCCCTGTCTCTGTAACTAGCTGGTTAGACAGCCATGTCTCTGTAACTAGCTGTGTAGACAGTGCTAGGGAAAGCAGCACTAGTAGATACAGGACAGAATACCATTTAGAGTCTGACTCAGCTCTGTCTCTGTAACTAGCTGGTTAGAGAGCTCTGTCTCTGTAACTAGCTGGTTAGACAGCCCTGTCTCTGTAACTAGCTGGTTCGACAGCCATGTCTCTGTAACTAGCTGTGTAGACAGTGCTAGGGAAAGCAGCACTAGTATATACAGGACAGAATACCATTTAGAGTCTGACTCAGCTCTGTCTCTGTAACTAGCTGGTTAGACAGCCCTGTCTCTGTAACTAGCTGGTTCGACAGCCATGTCTCTGTAACTAGCTGTGTAGACAGTGCTAGGGAAAGTAGCACTAGTAGATACAGGACAGAATACCATTTAGAGTCTGACTCAGCTCTGTCTCTGTAACTAGCTGGTTAGAGAGCCCTGTCTCTGTAACTAGCTGTCTCTCTGTAACTAGCTGGTTAGACAGCCCTGTCTCTGTAACTAGCTGGTTAGACAGCTCTGTCTCTGTAACTAGCTGGTTAGAGAGCCCTGTCTCTGGAACTAGCTGGTTAGACAGCCCTGTCTCTGTAACTAGCTGGTTCGACAGCCATGTCTCTGTAACTAGCTGGTTAGACAGCCCTGTCTCTGTAACTAGCTGGTTAGACAGCCCTGTCTCTGTAACTAGCTGGTTAGACAGCCATGTCTCTGTAACTAGCTGGTTAGACAGCCCTGTCTCTGTAACTAGCTGGTTAGACAGCCCTGTCTCTGTAACTAGCTGTGTAGACAGCCCTGTCTCTGTAACTAGCTGGTTAGACAGCCCTGTCTCTGTAACTAGCTGGTTAGACAGCCCTGTCTCTGTAACTAGCTGGTTAGACAGCCATGTCTCTGTAACTAGCTGTGTAGACAGTGCTAGGGAAAGCAGCACTAGTAGATACAGGACAGAATACCATTTAGAGTCTGACTCAGCTCTGTCTCTGTAACTAGCTGGTTAGAGAGCTCTGTCTCTGTAACTAGCTGGTTAGACAGCCCTGTCTCTGTAACTAGCTGGTTCGACAGCCATGTCTCTGTAACTAGCTGTGTAGACAGTGCTAGGGAAAGCAGCACTAGTATATACAGGACAGAATACCATTTAGAGTCTGACTCAGCTCTGTCTCTGTAACTAGCTGGTTAGACAGCCCTGTCTCTGTAACTAGCTGGTTCGACAGCCATGTCTCTGTAACTAGCTGTGTAGACAGTGCTAGGGAAAGCAGCACTAGTATATACAGGACAGAATACCATTTAGAGTCTGACTCAGCTCTGTCTCTGTAACTAGCTGGTTAGACAGCCCTGTCTCTGTAACTAGCTGGTTAGACAGCCCTGTCTCTGTAACTAGCTGTGTAGACAGTGCTAGGGAAAGCAGCACTAGTATATACAGGACAGAATACCATTTAGAGTCTGACTCAGCTCTGTCTCTGTAACTAGCTGGTTAGAGAGCCCTGTCTCTGTAACTAGCTGGTTAGACAGCCCTGTCTCTGTAACTAGCTGGTTAGAGAGCCCTGTCTCTGTAACTAGCTGGTTAGACAGCCCTGTCTCTGTAACTAGCTGGTTCGACAGCCATGTCTCTGTAACGTAGAATGTATGCACACATGACTGTAAGTCGCTTTGGATAAAAGCGTCTGCTAAATGGCATATATTATTATTATTATTATTATATTGTAACTAGCTGTGTAGACAGTGCTGGGGAAAGTAGCACTAGTAGATACAGGACAGAATACCATTTAGAGTCTGACTCAGCTCCGTTCTACAACAGCTCTATATATCACACCATGGCTTGACAGAGACTCAAGAATATTAAGCAGTACATAGTTATGGAGGAGAGGAGAAGGAATGGAAGGATGGTGAAGGCTGTGGGGGAGGGAGCGATAGAGGGAGGAGGACGTCGGATCTCAGATACCCTGGAGAGGGAAGAAGAGTGTCTGCTTCAGAATCATTAACAGCTGGAGCTCTTGTATTGACAGCAACTACAGTAAAGCTCCTCTGACATACTGACATCATTACCAAGCCTGTGAAGTCATCTACAAAGCACAGGGATCTGACCGTACACATAGAATAGAACGAGCCATTCAGGTCAATGGTGGCATAGTAGGTGGACTGGTTAGCAGCCATACTGAGTCTCCCCATACGTTTCCAGTCAAACTGCCTGGGTTAGAGGTTCCAGTTTCCAGTTAAACTGCCTGGGTTAGAGGTTCCAGTTTCCAGTCAAACTGCCTGGGTTATAGGTTCCAGTTTCCAGTCAAACTGCCTGGGTTAGAGGTTCCAGTTTCCAGTCAAACTGCCTGGGTTAGAGGTTCCAGTTTCCAGTCAAACTGCCTGGGTTAGAGGTTCCAGTTTCCAGTCAAACTGCCAGGGTTAGAGGTTCCAGTCTCCAGTCAAACTGCCAGGGTTAGAGGTTCCAGTTTCCAGTTTCCAGTCAAACTGCCTGGGTTAGAGGTTCCAGTTTCCAGTCAAACTGCTTGGGTTAGAGGTTCCAGTTTCCAGTCAAACTGCCTGGGTTAGAGTTTCCAGTTTCCAGTCACACTGCCAGGGTTAGAGGTTCCAGTTTCCAGTTAAACTGCCTGGGTTAGAGGTTCCAGTTTCCAGTTAAACTGCCTGGGTTAGGGGTTCAGTTTCCAGTTAAACTGCCTGGGTTAGAGTTCCAGTTTCCAGTCAAACTGCCAGGGGTTAGAGGTTGCAGTTTCAGTCAAAGTGCCAGGGTTAGAGGTTCCAGTTTCCAGTCTAACTGCCTGGGTTAGGGGGTTCCAGTTTCCAGTCAAACTGCCTGGGTTAGAGGTTACAGTTTCCAGTCAAACTGCCAGGGTTAGAGGTTCCAGTTTCCAGTCAAACTGCCAGGGTTAGAGGTTCAGTTTCCAGTCAAACTGCCAGGGTTAGAGGTTCCAGTTTCCAGTCAAACTGCCTGGGTTAGAGGTTCCAGTTTCCAGTCAAACTGCCAGGGTTAGAGGTTCCAGTTTCCAGTCAAACTGCCAGGGTTAGAGGTTCCAGTTTCCCAGTTTCCAGTCAACTGCCTGGGTTATAGGTTCCAGTTTCCAGTTTCCAGTCAAACTGTCCGGGTTAGAGGTTCCAGTTTCCAGTTAAACTGCCTGGGTTAGAGGTTCCAGTTTCCAGTTAAACTGCCTGGGTTAGAGGTTCCAGTTTCCAGTCAAACTGCCAGGGTTAGAGGTTCCAGTTTCCAGTCAAACTGCCCCGGTTAGAGGTTCCAGTTTCCAGTCAAACTGCCAGGGTTAGAAGTTCCAGTTTCCAGTCAAACTGCCTGGGTTAGGGTTCCAGTTTCCAGTCAAACTGCCTGGGTTAGAGGTTCCAGTTTCCAGTCAAACTGCCAGGGTTAGAGGTTCCCGTTCCAGTCAAACTGCTGGGTTAGAGGTTCCAGTTTCCAGTCAAACTGCCTGGGTTAGAGGTTCCAGTTTCCAGTCAAACTGCCTGGGTTAGAGGTTCCAGTTTCCAGTCAAACTGCCTGGGTTAGAGGTTCCAGTTTCCAGTCAAACTGCCTGGGTTAGAGGTTCCAGGTTCCAGTTTCCAGTCAAACTGCCTGGGTTAGAGGATCCAGTTTCCAGTCAAACTGCCCCGGTTAGAGGTTCCAGTTTCCATTTTCCAGTCAAACTGCCTGGGTTAGAGGTTCCAGTTTCCAGTCAAACTGCCCCAGTTAGAGGTTCCAGTTTCCAGTCAAACTGCCCCAGTTAGAGGTTCCAGTTTCCAGTTAAACTGCCTGGGTTAGAGGTTCCAGTTTCCAGTTAAACTGCCTGGGTTAGAGGTTCCAGTTTCCAGTCAAACTGCCAGGGTTAGAGGTTCCAGTTTCCAGTCAAATTGCCTGGGTTAGAGGTTCCAGTTTCCAGTCAAACTGCCAGGGTTAGAGGTTCCAGTTTCTAGTCAAACTGCCTGGGTTAGGGGTTCCAGTTTCCAGTCAAACTGCCTGGGTTAGAGGTTCCAGTTTCCAGTCAAACTGCCAGGGTTAGAGGTTCCAGTTTCCAGTCAAACTGCCTGGGTTAGAGGTTCCAGTTTCCAGTCAAACTGCCTGGGTTAGAGGTTCCAGTTTCCAGTCAAACTGCCTGGGTTAGAGGTTCCAGTTTCCAGTCAAACTGCCTGGGTTAGAGGTTCCAGTTTCCAGTCAAACTGCCTGGGTTAGAGGTTCCAGGTTCCAGTTTCCAGTCAAACTGCCTGGGTTAGAGGATCCAGTTTCCAGTCAAACTGCCCCGGTTAGAGGTTCCAGTTTCCATTTTCCAGTCAAACTGCCTGGGTTAGAGGTTCCAGTTTCCAGTCAAACTGCCCTAGTTAGAGGTTCCAGTTTCCAGTCAAACTGACCCAGTTAGAGGTTCCAGTTTCCAGTCAAACTGCCCCGGTTAGAGGTTCCAGTTTCCATTTTCCAGTCAAACTGCCTGGGTTAGAGGTTCCAGTTTCCAGTCAAACTGCCCCAGTTAGAGGTTCCAGTTTCCAGTCAAACTGCCTGGGTTAGAGGTTCCAGTTTCCAGTTTCCAGTCAAACTGTCCGGGTTAGAGGTTCCAGTTTCCAGTCAAACTGCCCCGGTTAGAGGTTCCAGTTTCCAGTCAAACTGCCAGGGTTAGAGGTTCCAGTTTCCAGTCAAACTGCCAGGGTAAGAGGTTCCAGGTTCCAGTTACCAGTTTCCAGTCAAACTGTCCGGGTTAGAGGTTCCAGTTTCCAGTCAAACTGCCCCGGTTAGAGGTTCCAGTTTTCAGTCAAACTGCCAGGGTTAGAGGTTCCAGTTTCCAGTCAAACTGCCAGGGTTAGAGGTTCCAGTTTCCAGTCAAACTGCCCTGGTTAGAGGTTCCAGTTTCCAGTCAAACTGCCAGGGTTAGAGGTTCCAGTTTCCAGTCAAACTGCCAGGGTAAGAGGTTCCAGGTTCCAGGTTCCAGTTTCCAGTCAAACTGCCAGGGTTAGAGGTTCCAGTTTCCAGTCAAACTGCCAGGGTTAGAGGTTCCAGTTTCCAGTCAAACTGCTCCGGTTAGGGGGTTCCAGTTTCCAGTCAAACTGCCAGGGTTAGAGGTTCCAGGTTCCAGGTTCCAGTTTCCAGTCAAACTGCCAGGGTTAGAGGGTTCCAGTTTCCAGTCAAACTGCCTGGGTTAGAGGTTCCAGTTTCCAGTCAAACTGCCCCGGTTAGAGGTTCCAGTTTCCAGTCAAACTGCCAGGGTTAGAGGTTCCAGTTTCCAGTCAAACTGCGCCGGGTTAGAGGTTCCAGTTTCCAGTCAAACTGCCCTGGTTAGAAGTTCCAGTTTCCAGTCAAACTGCGCCGGGTTAGAGGTTCCAGTTTCCAGTCAAACTGCCAGGGTTAGAGGTTCCAGGTTCCAGGTACCAGTTTCCAGTCAACTGCCTGGGTTATAGGTTCCAGTTTCCAGTTTCCAGTCAAACTGTCCGGGTTAGAGGTTCCAGTTTCAAAACTGCCTGGGTTAGAGGTTCCAGTTTCCAGTTAAACTGCCTGGGTTAGAGGTTCCAGTTTCCAGTCAAACTGCCAGGGTTAGAGGTTCCAGTTTCCAGTCAAACTGCCCCTCGTTAGAGGTTCCAGTTTCCAGTCAAACTGCCAGGGTTAGAAGTTCCAGTTTCCAGTCAAACTGCCTGGGTTAGGGGTTCCAGTTTCCAGTCAAACTGCCTGGGTTAGAGGTTCCAGTTTCCAGTCAAACTGCCAGGGTTAGAGGTTCCGTTTCCAGTCAAAACCTGGGTTAGAGGTTCCAGTTTCCAGTCAAACTGCCTGGGTTAGAGGTTCCAGTTTCCAGTCAAACTGCCTGGGTTAGAGGTTCCAGTTTCCAGTCAAACTGCCTGGGTTAGAGGTTCCAGTTTCCAGTCAAACTGCCTGGGTTAGAGGTTCCAGGTTCCAGTTTCCAGTCAAACTGCCTGGGTTAGGATCCAGTTTCCAGTCAAACTGCCCCGGTTAGAGGTTCCAGTTTCCATTTTCCAGTCAAACTGCCTGGGTTAGAGGTTCCAGTTTCCAGTCAAACTGCCCCAGTTAGAGGTTCCAGTTTCCAGTCAAACTGCCCCAGTTAGAGGTTCCAGTTTCCAGTTAAACTGCCTGGGTTAGAGGTTCCAGTTTCCAGTTAAACTGCCTGGGTTAGAGGTTCCAGTTTCCAGTCAAACTGCCAGGGTTAGAGGTTCCAGTTTTCCAGTCAAATTGCCTGGGTTAGAGGTTCCAGTTTCCAGTCAAACTGCCAGGGTTAGAGGTTCCAGTTTCCAGTCAAACTGCCTGGGTTAGGGTTCCAGTTTCCAGTCAAACTGCTCTGGTTAGAGGTTCCAGTTTCCAGTCAAACTGCCAGGGTTAGAGGTTCCAGTTTCCAGTCAAACTGGAAACTGCCTGGAGTTAGAGGTTCAGTTTCCAGTCAAACTGCCTGGGTTAGAGGTTCCAGTTTCCAGTCAAACTGCCTGGGTTAGAGGTTCAGTTTCCAGTCAAACTGCCTGGGTTAGAGGTTCCAGGTTCCAGTTTCAGTCAAACTGCCTGGAGTTAGAGGATCCAGTTTCCAGTCAAACTGCCCAGGTTAGAGGTTCCAGTTTCCATTTTCCAGTCAAACTGCCTGGGTAGAGGTTCCAGTTTCCAGTCAAACTGCCTAGTTAGAGGTTCCAGTTTCCAGTCAAACTGACCCAGCAGAGGTTCCAGTTTCCAGTCAAACTGCCCCGGTTAGAGGTTCCAGTTTCCATTTTCCAGTCAAACTGCCTGGGTTAGAGGTTCCAGTTTCCAGTCAAACTGCCCCAGTTAGAGGTTCCAGTTTCCAGTCAAACTGCCTGGGTTAGAGGTTCCAGTTTCCAGTTTCCAGTCAAACTGTCCGGGTTAGAGGTTCCAGTTTCCAGTCAAACTGCCCCGGTTAGAGGTTCCAGTTTCCAGTCAAACTGCCAGGGTTAGAGGTTCCAGTTTCCAGTCAAACTGCCAGGGTAAGAGGTTCCAGGTTCCAGTTACCAGTTTCCAGTCAAACTGTCCGGGTTAGAGGTTCCAGTTTCCAGTCAAACTGCCCGGTTAGAGGTTCCAGTTTTCAGTCAAACTGCCAGGGTTAGAGGTTCCAGTTTCAGTCAAACTGCCAGGGTTAGAGGTTCCAGTTTCCAGTCAAACTGCCCTGGTTAGAGGTTCCAGTTTCCAGTCAAACTGCCAGGGTTAGAGGTTCCAGTTTCCCAGTCAAACTGCCAGGGTAAGAGGTTCCAGGTTCCAGGTTCCAGTTTCCCAGTCAAACTGCCAGGGTTAGAGGTTCCAGTTTCCAGTCAAACTGCCAGGGTTAGAGGTTCCAGTTTCCAGTCAAACTGCTCCGGTTAGGGGTTCCAGTTTCCAGTCAAACTGCCAGGGTTAGAGGTTCCAGGTTCCAGGTTCCAGTTTCAGTCAAACTGCCAGGGTTAGAGGTTCCAGTTTCCAGTCAAATTGCCTGGGTTAGGGTTCCAGTTTCCAGTCAAACTGCCGGTTAGAGGTTCCAGTTTCCAGTCAAACTGCCAGGGTTAGAGGTTCCAGTTTCCAGTCAAACTGCGCCGGGTTAGAGGTTCCAGTTTCCAGTCAAACTGCCCTGGTTAGAAGTTCCAGTTTCCAGTCAAACTGCGCCGGGTTAGAGGTTCCAGTTTCAGTCAAACTGCCAGGGTTAGAGGTTCCAGGTTCCGGTACCAGTTTCCAGTCAAACTGCCAGGTTAGAGGTTCCAGGTTCCAGGTTCCAGTTTCCAGTCAAACTGCCAGGTTAGAGGTTCCAGGTTCCAGGTTCCAGTTTCCAGTCAAACTGCCAGGGTTAGAGGTTCCAGTTTCCAGTCAAACTGCCTGGGTTAGAGGTTCCAGTTCCAGTCAAACTGCCCTGTTAGAGGTTCCAGTTTCCAGTCAAACTGCCAGGGTTAGAGGTTCCAGTTTCAGTCAAACTGCCAGGGTTAGAGGTTCCAGTTTCCAGTCAAACTGCCCCGGTTAGAGTTCCAGTTTCCAGTCAAACGTCTTGTTTGGTTCTTTCCCTCCTTCTATCCCTCTCTCTCCCCCTCCCTCTCTCACTCTCTCGCTCTCTCTTCTCTCTGTCGTTCCGTTCCTGCTCCCAGCTGTTCCTATTCCCCTAATCATCATTTAGTCTTCCCACACCTGTTCCCGATCCTTTCCCCTGATTAGAGTCCCTATTTATTCCTTTGTGATCCGTTCCTGTCCCGTCGGTTCCTTGTATTGTATTCACCATGCTGTGATTGCGTTTCGCCCTGTCCTGTCGTGTTTTTGCCGTGATTGTGTATCACCCTGTCCTGTCGTGTTTTGTGCCTTCATCAGATGCTGCGTGTGAGCAGGTGTCTCAGTCGACTACGGCCTGCGCCTACCCGAAGCGACCTGCAGTCTGTGGCCGCTTCTCCAGTTGTTTCCCCTCTACAAGTCTAGAGGATTTCTGTTATTCCGTTTTGGACTTTAATAAACTCTGTTTCTGTTAAGTCGCGTTTGGGTCCTCTTTCACCTGCATGACAGAAGGAACCGACCAAGGAATGGACCCAGCGACTTCAGACGCTCGTTACACTGCCGTCGAGATCCAAGGAGCCATGCTCGGCAGACACGAGCAGGAATTGTCTGCTGCTCGCCATGCCGTGGAAAACCTGGCTGCTCAGGTTTCCGACCTCTCTGGACAGTTCCAGAGTCTACGTCTCGTGCCACCTGTTACTTCCTGGCCTGCCGAGCCTCCAGAACCTAGGGTTAATAACCCACCTTGCTACTCCGGGCAGCCCACTGAGTGCCGCTCCTTTCTCACGCAGTGTGAGATTGTGTTCTCTCTCCAACCCAACACATACTCTAGAGAGAGCTCGGGTTGCTTACGTCATTTCACTCCTTACTGGCCGGGCTCGAGAATGGGGCACAGCTATCTGGGAGGCAAGGGCTGATTGCTCTAACGATTCCAGAACTTTAAAGAGGAGATGATTCGGGTTTTTGACCGTTCAGTTTTTGGTGGGGAGGCTTCTAGGGCCCTGGCTTCCTTATGCCAAGGTGAACGGTCCATAACGGATTATTCCATTGAGTTTCGCACTCTTGCTGCCTCTAGTGAGTGGAACGAGCCGGCGCTGCTCGCTCGTTTTCTGGAGGGACTCCACGCAGTGGTTAAGGATGAGATTCTCTCCCGGGAGGTTCCTTCAGATGTGGACTCTTTGATTGCTCTCGCCATCCGCATAGAACGACGGGTAGATCTTCGTCACCGGGCTCGTGGAAGAGAGCTCGCATCAACGGTGTTTCCCTGCTCCGCATCGCAACCATCTCCCCCTCTGGCTTTGAGACTGAGCCCATGCAGCTGGGAGGGATTCGCATCTCGAATAAGGAGAGGGAACGGAGGATCACCAACCGCCTGTGCCTCTATTGCGGAGTTGCTGGACATTTTGTTAATTCATGTCCAGTAAAAGCCAGAGCTCATCTGTAAGCGGAGGGCTACAGGTGAGCGCAACTACTCAAGTCTCTCCATCAAAGTCCTGTACTACTTTGTCGGTCCACCTACGCTGGACCGGTTCGGGTGCTACATGTAGTGCCTTGATAGACTCTGGGGCTGAGGGTTGTTTCATGGACGAAGCATGGGTTCGGAAACATGACATTCCTTTCAGAGAGTTAGATAAGCCTACGCCCATGTTCGCCTTAGATGGTAGTCATCTTCCCAGTATCAGATTTGAGACACTACCTTTAACCCTCACAGTATCTGGTAACCACAGTGAGACTATTTCTTTTTTGATTTTCCGTTCACCGTTTACACCTGTTGTTTTGGGTCATCCCTGGCTAGTATGTCATAATCCTTCTATTAATTGGTCTAGTAATTCTATCCTATCCTGGAACGTTTCTTGTCATGTGAAGTGTTTAATGTCTGCCATCCCTCCCGTTTCTTCTGTCCCTACTTCTCAGGAGGAACCTGGCGATTTGACAGGAGTGCCGGAGGAATATCATGATCTGCGCACGGTCTTCAGTCGGTCCCGAGCCAACTCCCTTCCTCCTCACCGGTCGTATGATTGTAGTATTGATCTCCTTCCGGGGACCACTCCTCCTCGAGGTAGACTATACTCTCTGTCGGCTCCCGAACGTAAGGCTCTCGAGGATTATTTGTCTGTGTCTCTTGACGCCGGTACCATAGTGCCTTCTTCCTCTCCGGCCGGGCGGGGTTCTTTTTGTTAAGAAGAAGGACGGTACTCTGCGCCCCTGCGTGGATATCGAGGCTGAATGACATAACGGTTAAGAATCGTTATCCGCTTCCCCTTATGTCATCAGCCTTCGAGATTCTGCAGGGAGCCAGGTGCTTTACTAAGTTGGACCTTCGTAACGCTTACCATCTCGTGCGCATCAGAGAGGGGGACGAGTGGAAAACGGCGTTTAACACTCCGTTAGGGCATTTTGAGTACCGGGTTCTGCCGTTCGGTCTCGCCAATGCGCCAGCTGTTTTTCAGGCATTAGTTAATGATGTTCTGAGAGACATGCTGAACATTTTTGTTTTTGTCTATCTTGACGATATCCTGATTTTTCTCCGTCACTCGAGATTCATGTTCAGCACGTTCGACGTGTTCTACAGCGCCTTTTAGAGAATTGTCTCTACGTAAAGGCTGAGAAGTGCTCTTTTCATGTCTCCTCCGTTACTTTTCTCGGTTCCGTTATTTCCGCTGAAGGCATTCAGATGGATTCCGCTAAGGTCCAAGCTGTCAGTGATTGGCCCGTTCCAAGGTCACGTGTCGAGTTGCAGCGCTTTTTAGGTTTCGCTAATTTCTATCGGCGTTTCATTCGTAATTTCGGTCAAGTTGCTGCCCCTCTCACAGCTCTTACTTCTGTCAAGACGTGTTTTAAGTGGTCCGGTTCCGCCCAGGGGAGCTTTTGATCTTCTAAAAGAACGTTTTACGTCCGCTCCTATCCTCGTTACTCCTGACGTCACTAGACAATTCATTGTCGAGGTTGGCCTTCAGAGGTAGGCGTGGGAGCCATTCTATCCCAGCGCTTCCAGTCTGACGATAAGGTTCATCCTTGCGCTTATTTTTCTCATCGCCTGTCGCCATCTGAGCGCAACTATGATGTGGGTAACCGTGAACTGCTCGCCATCCGCTTAGCCCTAGGCGAATGGCGACAGTGGTTGGAGGGGCGACCGTTCCTTTTGTCGTTTGGACAGACCATAAGAACCTTGAGTACATCCGTTCTGCCAAACGACTTAATGCCCGTCAAGCTCGTTGGGCGTTGTTTTTCGCTCGTTTCGAGTTTGTGATTTCTTACCGTCCGGGTAGCAAGAACACCAAGCCTGATGCCTTATCCCGTCTGTTTAGTTCTTCTGTGGCTTCTACTGATCCCGAGGGGATTCTTCCTTATGGGCGTGTTGTCGGGTTAACAGTCTGGGGAATTGAAAGACAGGTTAAGCAAGCACTCACGCACACTGCGTCGCCGCGCGCTTGTCCTAGTAACCTCCTTTTTCGTTCCTGTTTCCACTCGTCTGGCTGTTCTTCAGTGGGCTCACTCTGCCAAGTTAGCGGGTCATCCCGGTGTTCGAGGCACTCTTGCGTCTATTCGCCAGCGCTTTTGGTGGCCGACTCAGGAGCGTGACACGCGCCGTTTCGTGGCTGCTTGTTCGGACTGCGCGCAGACTAAGTCGGGTAACTCTCCTCCTGCCGGTCGTCTCAGACCGCTCCCCATTCCTTCTCGACCATGGTCTCACATTGCCTTAGACTTCATTACCGGTCTGCCTTTGTCTGCGGGGAAGACTGTGATTCTGACGGTTGTCGATAGGTTCTCTAAGGCGGCACATTTCATTCCCCTCGCTAAACTTCCTTCCGCTAAGGAGACGGCACAAATCATTATTGAGAATGTATTCAGAATTCATGGCCTCCCGTTAGACGCCGTTTCAGACAGAGGCCCGCAATTCACGTCACAGTTTTGGAGGGAGTTCTGTCGTTTGATTGGTGCGTCCGTCAGTCTCTCTTCCGGGTTTCATCCCCAGTCTAACGGTCAAGCAGAGAGGGCCAATCAGACGATTGGTCGCATACTACGCAGCCTTTCTTTCAGAAACCCTGCGTCTTGGGCAGAACAGCTCCCCTGGGCAGAATACGCTCACAATTCGCTTCCTTCGTCTGCTACCGGGTTATCTCCGTTTCAGAGTAGTCTGGGTTACCAGCCTCCTCTGTTCTCATCCCAGCTTGCCGAGTCAGCGTTCCCTCCGCTCAAGCGTTTGTCCAACGTTGTGAGCGCACCTGGAGGAGGGTGAGGTCTGCACTTTGCCGTTACAGGGCACAGACGGTGAGAGCCGCCAATAAACGCAGGATTAAGAGTCCAAGGTATTGTTGCGGCCAGAGAGTGTGGCTTTCCACTCGCAACCTTCCTCTTACGACAGCTTCTCGTAAGTTGACTCCAGCGGTTCATTGGTCCGTTCCGTGTCTCCCAGGTCGTCAATCCTGTCGCTGTGCGACTGCTTCTTCCGCGACATCTTCGTCGCGTCCATCCTGTCTTCCATGTCTCCTGTGTTAAGCCCTTTCTTCGCACCCCGTTCGTCTTCCCTCCCCCCTCCCGTCCTTGTCGAGCGCACCTATTTACAAGGTACATAAGATTATGGACATGCGTTCTCGGGGACGGGGTCACCAATACCTAGTGGATTGGGAGGGTTACGGTCCTGAGGAGAGGAGTTGGGTTCCGTCTCGGGGCGTGCTGGACCGTTCGCTCATCGATGATTTCCTCCGTTGCCGCCAGGATTCCTCCTCGAGTGCGCCAGGAGGCGCTCGGTGAGTGGGGGGGTACTGTCATGTTTGTCATTTATTGTCATGTCTTGTCCCTGTGCTCCCCATGCTATTCGTTTCCCTCTGCTGGTCTTGTTTGGTTCTTTCCCTCCTTCTATCCCTCTCTCACTCTCTCGCTCTCTCTTCTCTCTGTCGTTCCGTTCCTGCTCCCAGCTGTTCCTATTCCCCTAATCATCATTTAGTCTTCCCACACCTGTTCCCGATCCTTTCCCTGATTAGAGTCCCTATTTATTCCTTTGTGATCCGTTCCTGTCCCGTCGGTTCCTTGTATTGTATTCACCATGCTGTGATTGCGTTTCGCCCTGTCCTGTCGTGTTTTTGCCGTGATTGTGTATCACCCTGTCCTGTCGTGTTTTGTGCCTTCATCAGATGCTGCGTGTGAGCAGGTGTCTCAGTCGACTACGGCCTGCGCCTACCCGAGCGACCTGCAGTCTGTGGCCGCTTCTCCAGTTGTTTCCCCTCTACAAGT
>NW_025749686.1:0-23194 GCF_021184085.1 Oncorhynchus gorbuscha | reverse complement strand
CACAACACACCTCTAGTCAGCTGTTAACCTGATACCAATACACCACAACACACCTCTAGTCAGCTGATAACCTGACACCAATACACCACAACACAACACACCTCTAGTCAGCTGTTAACCTGACACCAATACACCACAACACAACACACCTCTAGTCAGCTGTTAACCTGACACCAATACACCACAACACACCTCTAGTCAGCTGTTAACCTGATACCAATACACCACAACACACCTCTAGTCAGCTGATAACCTGACACCAATACACCAATACACCACAACACACCTCTAGTCAGCTGTTAACCTGACACCAATACACCACAACACAACACACCTCTAGTCAGCTGTTAACCTGATACCAATACACCACAACACAACGCACCACTAGTCAGCTGTTAACCTGATACCAATACACCACAACACAACACACCTCTAGTCAGCTGTTAACCTGATACCAATACACCACAACACACCTCTAGTCAGCTGATAACCTGACACCAATACACCACAACACAACACACCTCTAGTCAGCTGTTAACCTGATACCAATACACCACAACACAACACACCTCTAGTCAGCTGTTAACCTGATACCAATACACCACAACACACCTCTAGTCAGCTGATAACCTGACACCAATACACCACAACACACCTGTAGTCAGCTGTTAACCTGATACCAATACACCACAACACAACACACCTCTAGTCAGCTGTTAACCTGATACCAATACACCACAACACACCTCTAGTCAGCTGATAACCTGACACCAATACACCACAACACACCTCTAGTCAGCTGTTAACCTGACACCAATACACCACAACACAACACACCTCTAGTCAGCTGTTAACCTGACACCAATACACCACAACACAACACACCTCTAGTCAGCTGTTAACCTGACACCAATACACCACAACACACCTCTAGTCAGCTGTTAACCTGATACCAATACACCACAACACACCTCTAGTCAGCTGATAACCTGACACCAATACACCAATACACCACAACACACCTCTAGTCAGCTGTTAACCTGACACCAATACACCACAACACAACACACCTCTAGTCAGCTGTTAACCTGATACCAATACACCACAACACAACACACCTCTAGTCAGCTGTTAACCTGATACCAATACACCACAACACAACGCACCACTAGTCAGCTGTTAACCTGATACCAATACACCACAACACAACGCACCTCTAGTCAGCTGTTAACCTGACACCAATACACCACAACACACCTCTAGTCAGCTGTTAACCTGACACCAATACATCACAACACAACGCACCTCTAGTCAGCTGTTAACCTGACACCAATACACCACAACACACCTCTAGTCAGCTGTTAACCTGACACCAATACACCACAACACACCTCTAGTCAGCTGTTAACCTGACACCAATATTGTCTCGTCGTTGTTGGTGATCAAGCCTACTACTGTTGTGTCGTCTGCAAACCTGATGATTGAGTTGAAGGTGTCCATTGTCACGCAGTCATGAGTGAACAGGGAGTACAGCAGGGAGCTGAGCATGCACCCTTGTGGGATCCCAGTGTTGAGGATCTGTGAAGTGGAGATGTTGTTTCCTACCTTCACCACCTGGGGGCGGCCAGTCAGACAGTCCAGGACCCAGTCGCACAGGGCAGGGTTGAGACCCAGGGCCTCAAGCTTAATGATGAGCTTGGAGGGTACTATGGTGTTGAATGCTGAGCTATAGTCAATGAACAGCATTCTTACATAAGTATTCCTCTTGTCCAGATGGGACAGGGCAGTGTGCAGTGTGATGCAGGCTACAAAGTGTGTTTATACTAGAGGATATGGTTATGTAGGCTATAAAGTGTTTTTAGACTAAAGGATATGGTTATGCAGGCTATAAAGTGTTTTTAGACTAAAGGATATGGTTATGCAGGCTATAAAGTGTTTTTAGACTAGAGGATATGGTTATGCAGGCTATAAAGTGTTTTTAGACTAAAGGATATGGTTATGCAGGCTATAAAGTGTTTTTAGACTAGAGGATATGGTTATGCAGGCTATAAAGTGTTTTTAGACTAAAGGATATGGTTATGCAGGCTATAAAGTGTTTTTAGACTAGAGGATATGGTTATGCAGGCTATAAAGTGTTTTTAGACTAGAGCATATGGTTTGGGTCCATAGGAGTTGAATTGACTCATGCGATTATAATGAACAACACTGCAGAGATTTTCAATAAATTCTGAACAGCAAGGATCATCATCTAGATTCAGCCACAGACCGATATTTTCTGGACCGGCCAGTTGGAGGACCGGAACATAATTACAAATCATTTGTACACTGCAAATTGATAACAAGTGTCACACCCTGACCATAGTTTGCTTTGTATGTTTCTATGTTTTGGTTGGTCAGGGTGTGATCTGAGTGGGCATTCTATGTTACATGTCTAGTTTGTCTAGTTCTATGTTTGGCCTGATATGGTTCTCAATCAGAGGCAGGTGTTAGTCATTGTCTCTGATTGGGAACCATATTTAGGTAGACTGTGTGTTTGTGGGTGATTGTTCCTGTCTCTGTGTTTGCACCAGATAGGGCTGTTTTAGGTTTTCACGTTTCTTGTTTTTGTTAGTCTGTTCATGTATAGTTTTCTTAATTAAAGAACCATGAACAGAAACCACGCTGCATTTTGGTCCGCCTCTCCTTCAAGTTGAGAAAACCGTTACAACAAGATAAAATGTTTGACTAAAACATCATTTCAAACCTTGCTATACATATGTATACGATCACGTGTCTCTCTAGTATGCGTGGGAATACTTAGGAACAGATTTCTTAAATTAAAATCACTTTGTCCTGGTTTCCTGGTGTATCGATTTTCTTCTTCTGACGAGGAGTAAGAGAGGTCAGACCAATGTGCAGCGTGGTAAGTGTCCATAAAGATACTTTATTTACATGAACACTAAACTACAAAATAACAACGTGAAATACCGAAACAAATAAAACAGTCCCGTGTGGCATAAACACAGACACCCACAACTCAAAAGTGAAACCAGGCTACCTAAGTATGGTTCTCAATCAGGGACAACGATTGACAGCTGCCTCTGATTGAGAACCATACCAGACAAACTACAGAAATCCCGAATCATAGAAAAAGGAACATAGACAACCCACCCAACTCACACCCTGACCATCCTAAAACAAAGACATAACAAAAGAACTAAGGTCAGAACATGACACCTGGTGTTTTTACAGTCTTTCGTGTCCAACAATTGTTTTTTTTTGCTCAGAAAACTTGAGGGGACAAATAAAACCACACAAATTTGGCCCGTGGGCCACCAGTTGGAGAAACCTGCTGTACAGAGTGAAACGCAATGACGCAGAGTTAAATGTCAACACTAAATTCAGCATATACATTTCTAAAAAAAAACTCTATTGCCAAAGTACGTTTTACTTTTTTAGACTGAATGTTATCTGTGGCAGAATCACACTTTTCTTAAATCTGGGTTAAATTGACTCTGTCATTTTACTGTCTATGTATGTAGGCCTAGCTACGTTAAGCTAAGTATTGCTGCTTGTTTTTAACCCTCTGGACTTACCTTGGAATGTATGGTTACTGTATGTTGCCAATGAAGTTTGGGGTTTGCACACTCTTCATTCATTGCCAGACATTGGTTACATTGTTGATATTGGAGGTTTTCAAATGGATGGATGCAATCTAGCTTTGAAGTGTTAAGCCTGCAGCGTTTGCTATTAAACCCGTAATCATTACAGAAATAATGGAAAACTTTCTGTTGAAGCCTTTGGAATGAAATTCTTTCGAAACCAAAGCTTGGTCTAGAACTTTGAAATGAGGTAAGCAAACATTATGTGGTTTAATGATAATTATTCAAATCTTGAGTGTCAAGTTGACCACCAGAGATAAAAGCTCTGGATAAACCCACCAGTTGCCATTTAAATCGATCCAGCAGCAGCCTGCACGCACTGCGATAAGGAGTGTAGACTATACGGCCCTGCAGAGCCTGTGAAAATAACTCACAGGTCGGTCAGAGCTCCAATCGAATATATATATCTCCTGAAAGATAAATCTTCACACACACACACACACACACACACACACACACACACACACACACACACACACACACACACACACACACACACACACACACACACACACACACACACACACACACACACACACACACACACACCTTCAATCAGTGCTGTTGAACTTCAAAGTCTGAAAGTCACAAGCTGCTGCGTGTAATCAAATATCGACAGGGCTTAGTCCCAAATGGCACCTTATTTGTTATGAAGTGTCATTTTTTATTTACCAGGGCCCATAGTGCTCTGGTTAAAAGTAGTGCAGACTGAACACTTGTTTTAGAACAAGAGGTGCTGTCGTCGTCCCCTTCCTGTATGAGGGTTATGAGCCAGTTATTAAATGAAATCCATTACTTCATATATGACACAATCTTGTGATATTCTCTTTTTCTCATTTCATCAATTTTCTTCAGTTGATCACTTTTGGAACTTGGAACCAGCCGGCTCTGAGCACAGAGCAAGCGGACGTCAGTGCATTTGCAGTAAATTCTGCCACCTGTGATTTTCTCACTTTTCATCATGATTTATCTTACTGTCTTCAACAGAATCATAAAAATGGAGGCAACTAAGTAGGCCTGCAAAGTGCTTCACTTCATTATTGTCAAAAGCACGAGTGTTTTCTGAGAAAAACAACATGGATTTCAGAATGATTGTTGCAGGATTTTAGCACCAGCAGAGTCATGTATCTATCTCTATGGCTCTGGTCTCAGAATAATGTCTGAGTTTCAACCAACTCGTGACCCAATATGAGAGTACTGGGCACACAGCTCTTTGCTGTTCAACTGTTAAAGTCACGGAAGCCGTTGCTACATTCATGCTAGGCCAGCAGCCTCTTTGCTATGACACAAATGGTTAGCCTATGTCTGAGTCTGTGTTCGTTATGGGCCCAGCTGTTCTCCTGGAGACTCTACTGCTAACCCTGGGCATATAGGGAAATAGAAAATAGTCTGTGTTTTTTCGGAGGATGAGGTTACCATAAGAGGTTTGAGAATCTCAACGAACTTACAAACACACTGTAATATAGGGGCTAAACTGGAGACTGTGCTATGGACAAAAGAGGATGCCCTTCTTTACCTAATAAAGGGTTTTGATGTGTATCTCCTGAATAATTCAGCACGTATTGTGTTATACCACACTATATGCCTACAGAATAACCTTCAGATAGAAAAAGTTGCTGAATTAGATAAAGCTGATAGATAGGATTTACAAGAGAGAGAGCCGTCATTAGTCTACTGCCTGTCTAGTCGGTTGTTGTTACGGAGGACTCTGACTGTTTTCATACCGCTGTAGATCTCCTCTGTCACTCGTCCCTTATTAAAGTAATTCCACCCTTCCCATCCTCCTACTCTCTGAAACTAAGCATTGCAAATTGCTAGACTTATGCTGTCAGTCTGTGGAAAGATTGGTATCGTTTGTACCCCAGGGTCATTTTGCATTGCAGTAGAAAAACCAGGCAATATCTCTCGCTGTTAACAACCCAATAAATAAAGAGTGTTTGCTTTTTTTCTAACCACGGTAATGGCACAGATTGTCACTGGAGAAAACTGCTTTTTTTTAACGATGGAAATGTGTAAAATGACAAATTACCGTTGCCTGCTGTTGCCGATTACAGAACACTCAAGTAATGAGATGTTGACTTTGCCGTTGGAGAAGCCCAGGATATCTTTATTCAGAGCAAAACGTCGCCCATAAATCCAAACTTCGTTGCTCAATCTTAACATTCCATCATGGATTCAGAACAGCATAATTCTGAGAGCGGGAGAATGTATTAAGTATTCTATTGTATGCTTGTAGAGTTGTCACTGGTCTCCCACAAGAGTTTAACCATTAGTCATGTTCTATAAACTAGCAGAAAATCATAGGCTATATTTGCAACCCACATTGCATTTGTGATTGGCCTGAATGCATTTTCCTTGTCTATGATAAATGGGTATTAGATAGAAATGTATTTTTAAAACAACATTTCTATCGCAGGCAGTGCCCAGTGAATGCAAATGATGGGGAAGCAACATTGAGAACAGCGGGGAATGTCCCTTCCAGTCAAGAGGAGATGGACATTGCTTGACGATGACTTTCTAATTTCGTACGGTGGAAATAGGCAGAAATGAACAACTAAAATGTCTGCCACCATCTCTCTCTCTCTCTCTCTCTCTCTCTCTCTCTCTCTCTCTCTCTCTCTCTCTCTCTCTCTCTCTCTCTCTCTCTCTCTCTCTCTCTCTCTCTCTCTCTCTCTCTCTCTCTCTCTCTCTCTCTCTCTCTCTCTCTCTCTCTCTCTCTCTCTCTCTCTCTCTCTCTCTCTCTCTCTCTCCCTCTCTCTCTCTCTCTCTCTCTCTCTCTCTCTCTCTCTCTCTCTCTCTCTCTCTCTCTCTCTCTCTCTCTCTCTCTCTCTCTCTCTCTCTCTCTCTCTCTCTCTCTCTCTCTCTCTCTCTCTCTCTCTCTCCCTCTCTCTCTCTCTCTCTCTCTCTCTCTCTCTCTCTCTCTCTCTCTCTCTCCTCTCTCTCTCTCTCTCTCTCTCTCTCTCTCTCTCTCTCTCTCTCTCTCTCTCTCTCCCCTCTCTCTCTCTCTCTCTCTCTCTCTCTCTCTCTCTCTCTCTCTCTCTCTCTCTCTCTCTCTCTCTCTCTCTCTCTCTCTCTCTCTCTCTCTCTCTCTCTCTCCCTCTCTCTCTCTCTCTCTCTCTCTCTCTCTCTCTCCTCTCTCTCTCTCCCTCTCTCTCCTCTCTCTCTCTCTCTCTCCCTCTCTCTCTCTCTCTCTCTCTCTCTCTCTCTCTCTCTCTCTCTCTCTCTCTCTCTCTCTCTCTCTCTCTCTCTCCTCTCTCTCTCTCTCTCCTCTCTCTCTCTCCCTCTCTGTCTCTCTCTCTCTCTCTCTCTCTCTCTCTCTCTCTCTCTCTCTCTCTCTCTCTCTCTCTCTCTCTCTCTCTCTCTCTCTCTCTCTCTCTCTCTCTCTCTCTCTCCCTCTCTCTCTCTCTCTCTCTCTCTCTCTCTCTCTCTCTCTCTCTCTCTCTCTCTCTCTCTCTCTCTCTCTCTCTCTCTCTCTCTCTCTCTCTCTCTCTCTCTCTCTCTCTGTCTCTCTCTCTCTCTCTCTCTGTCTCTCTCTCTGTCTCTCTCTCTCTCTCTCTCTCTCTCTCTCTCTCTCTCTCTCTCTCTCTCTCTCTCTCTCTCTCTGCCTGTCTCTCTCTCTGTCTCTCTGTCTCTCTCTCTCTCTCTCTTCTTTCTCTCTCTCTCTCTCTCTCTCTGTCTCTCTCTCTCTCTTTCTCTCTCTCTCTCTCTCTCTCTCTCTCTCTCTCTCTCTCTCTCTCTCTCTCTCTCTCTCTCTCTCTCTCTCTCTCTCTCTCTCTCTCTCTCTCTCTCAGTGACAGTAGTCCCCTTGGGCATCTTTTGAGTTACATGCTAAGTTCCACCTTTTTTGAGAAGGCAAATCTATTGAATTTCAATTGCTTCTTCCTGAGGAAGGACGCCTCAGAGTTATTACATAGTTGACATCGGTAGAACCAGGGAATAAAACGACATCTATATTAGGATGTGGGGAAGTCAGGCAGTGCAGAGGTAACTGAGTTGCCACTGAATATAGGGAAGAAAGACCATTCAAAATCCCATTCACACAGAGCAGATAGATAAAGAGGACTACTTTTAGTCAGACGTCACACTAAAATAACAGCTTCTGAGTCAGAGAGAGAATGTGGTCCTCAGGGCCTGTCTGGATGTGGTCTACCTATATTACATTTTCCCTGCTGGTAAATACCCTTCCTGGTTTAGCCTGAGGCCACAGGAAGTAGTGGGAGCCGTGCTGTGTAGCCGTGAGGCTCTTGTCTATGTTTTGTGAAGTTGTCTGCTCCCTGTACTGTCTTGTCTAGGTGTTGTGAAGCTGTCTGCTCCCTGTACTGTCCTGTCTAGGTGTTGTGAAGCTGTCTGCTTCCTGTACTGTCTTGTCTAGGTGTTGTGAAGCTGTCTGCTCCCTGTACTGTCTTGTCGAGCTAAGCTGGCTGCTCCCTGTACTGTCCTGTCTAGGTGTTGTGAAGCTGTCTGCTCCCTGTACTGTCTTGTCTAGGTGTTGTGAAGCTGTCTGCTCCCTGCACTGTCTTGTCTAGCTATTGTGAAGCTGGCTGCTCCTGTACTGTCCTGTCTAGGTGTTGTGAAGCTGTCTGCTCCCTGTACTGTCTTGTCTAGGTGTTGTGAAGCTGTCTGCTCCCTGTACTGTCTTGTCTAGCTATTATGAAGCTGTCTGCTCCCTGTACTGTCCTGTCTAGGTGTTGTGAAGCTGTCTGCTCCCTGTACTGTCTTGTCTAGGTGTTGTGAAGCTGTCTGCTCCCAGTACTGTCTTGTCTAGGTGTTGTGAAGCTGTCTGCTCCCTGTACTGTCTTGTCTGTGTTGTGAAGCTGGCTGCTCCCTGTACTGTCTTGTCTAGGTGTTGTGAAGCTGTCTGCTCCCTGTACTGTCTTATCCAGGTGTTGTGAAGCTGTCTGCTCCCTGTACTGTCTTATCCAGGTGTTGTGAAGCTGTCTGCTCCCTGTACTGTCTTATCCAGGTGTTGTGAAGCTGTCTGCTCCCTGTACTGTCTTGTCCAGGTGTTGTGAAGCTGTCTGCTCCTGTACTGTCTTGTTTAGGTGTTGTGAAGCTGTCTGCTCCCTGTACTGTCTTGTTTAGGTGTTGTGAAGCTGTCTGCTCCCTGTACTGTCTTATCCAGGTGTTGTGAAGCTGTCTGCTCCCTGTACTGTCTTGTCCAGGTGTTGTGAAGCTGTCTGCTCCCTGTACTGTCTTGTCCAGGTGTTGTGAAGCTGTCTGCTCCTGTACTGTCTTGTTTAGGTATTGTGAAGCTGTCTGCTCCCTGTACTGTCATGTCTAGGTGTTGTGAAGCTGTCTGCTCCCTGTACTGTCTTGTCTAGGTGTTGTGAAGCTGTCTGCTCCCTGTACTGTCTTGTCTAGGTGTTGTGAAGCTGGCTGCTCCTGTACTGTCTTGTCTAGGTGTTGTGAAGCTGTCTGCTCCCTGTACTGTCTTGTCCAGGTATTGTGAAGCTGTCTGCTCCTGTACTGGCTTGTTTAGGTGTTGTGAAGCTGTCTGCTCTCTGTACTGTCTTGTTTAGGTATTGTGAAGCTGTCTGCTCCCTGTACTGTGTTATCCAGGTGTTGTGAAGCTGTCTGCTCCTGTACTGTCTTGTTTAGGTATTGTGAAGCTGTCTGCTCCTGTACTGTCTTGTCTCGGTGTTGTGAAGCTGTCTGCTCCTGTACTGTCTTGTCTAGGTGTTGTGAAGCTGTCTGCTCCCTGTACTGTCTTATCCAGGTGTTGTGAAGCTGTCTGCTCCTGTACTGTCTTATCCAGGTGTTGTGAAGCTGTCTGCTCCCTGTACTGTCTTATCCAGGTGTTGTGAAGCTGTCTGCTCCCTGTACTGTCTTGTCCAGGTATTGTGAAGCTGTCTGCTCCTGTACTGGCTTGTTTAGGTGTTGTGAAGCTGTCTGCACCCTGTACTGTCTTGTTTAGGTATTGTGAAGCTGTCTGCTCCTGTACTGTCTTATCCAGGTGTTGTGAAGCTGTCTGGTCCCTGTACTGTCTTGTCCAGGTATTGTGAAGCTGTCTGCTCCCTGTACTGTCCTGTCTAGGTGTTGTGAAGCTGTCTGCTCCCTGTACTGTCTTGTCTAGGTGTTGTGAAGCTGTCTGCTCCCTGTACTGTCTTGTCTAGGTGTTGTGAAGCTGGCTGCTTCCTGTACTGTCCTGTCTAGGTGTTGTGAAGCTGTCTGCTCCTGTACTGGCTTGTTTAGGTGTTGTGAAGCTGTCTGCTCCTGTACTGTCTTGTTTAGGTATTGTGAAGCTGTCTGCTCCTGTACTGTGTTATCCAGGTGTTGTGAAGCTGTCTGCTCCCTGTACTGTCTTGTCTAGGTATTGTGAAGCTGTCTGCTCCCTGTACTGTCCTGTCTAGGTGTTGTGAAGCTGTCTGCTCCCTGTACTGTCTTGTCTAGGTGTTGTGAAGCTGTCTGCTCCCTGTACTGTCTTGTCCAGGTGTTGTGAAGCTGTCTGCTCCTGTACTGTCTTGTCTCGGTGTTGTGAAGCTGGCTGCTCCCTGTACTGTCTTGTCTAGGTGTTGTGAAGCTGTCTGCTCCCTGTACTGTCTTATCCAGGTGTTGTGAAGCTGTCTGCTCCCTGTACTGTCTTATCCAGGTGTTGTGAAGCTGTCTGCTCCCTGTACTGTCTTATCCAGGTGTTGTGAAGCTGTCTGCTCCCTGTACTGTCTTGTCCAGGTATTGTGAAGCTGTCTGCTCCTGTACTGGCTTGTTTAGGTATTGTGAAGCTGTCTGCTCCCTGTACTGTCTTGTTTAGGTATTGTGAAGCTGTCTGCTCCCTGTACTGTCTTGTCCAGGTGTTGTGAAGCTGTCTGCTCCCTGTACTGTCTTGTTTAGGTATTGTGAAGCTGTCTGCTCCCTGTACTGTCTTGTCCAGGTGTTGTGAAGCTGTCTGCTCCCTGTACTGTCTTGTTTAGGTATTGTGAAGCTGTCTGCTCCCTGTACTGTCATGTCTAGGTGTTGTGAAGCTGTCTGCTCCCTGTACTGTCTTGTCTAGGTGTTGTGAAGCTGTCTGCTCCCTGTACTGTCTTGTCTAGGTGTTGTGAAGCTGTCTGCTCCCTGTACTGTCTTGTCTCGGTGTTGTGAAGCTGGCTGCTCCCTGTACTGTCTTGTCTAGGTGTTGTGAAGCTGTCTGCTCCTGTACTGTCTTATCCAGGTGTTGTGAAGCTGTCTGCTCCCTGTACTGTCTTATCCAGGTGTTGTGAAGCTGTCTGCTCCCTGTACTGTCTTATCCAGGTGTTGTGAAGCTGTCTGCTCCCTGTACTGTCTTGTCCAGGTATTGTGAAGCTGTCTGCTCCCTGTACTGGCTTGTTTAGGTGTTGTGAAGCTGTCTGCTCCCTGTACTGTCTTGTTTAGGTATTGTGAAGCTGTCTGCTCCCTGTACTGTCTTATCCAGGTGTTGTGAAGCTGTCTGCTCCCTGTACTGTCTTGTCCAGGTATTGTGAAGCTGTCTGCTCCCTGTACTGTCTGTCTTGTCTAGGTCTGCTCCTGTACTGTCTTGTTTAGGTATTGTGAAGCTGTCTGCTCCTGTACTGTCATGTCTAGGTGTTGTGAAGCTGTCTGCTCCCTGTACTGTCTTGTCTAGGTGTTGTGAAGCTGTCTGCTCCCTGTACTGTCTTGTCTAGGTGTTGTGAAGCTGTCTGCTCCTGTACTGTCTTGTCTAGGTGTTGTGAAGCTGTCTGCTCCTGTACTGTCTTGTCCAGGTATTGTGAAGCTGTCTGCTCCCTGTACTGGCTTGTTTAGGTGTTGTGAAGCTGTCTGCTCCTGTCTTGTTTAGGTATTGTGAAGCTGTCTGCCCCTGTACTGTGTTATCCAGGTGTTGTGAAGCTGTCTGCTCCCTGTACTGTCTTGTTTAGGTATTGTGAAGCTGTCTGCTCCTGTACTGTCTTGTCTCGGTGTTGTGAAGCTGTCTGCTCCCTGTACTGTCTTGTCTAGGTGTTGTGAAGCTGTCTGCTCCCTGTACTGTCTTATCCAGGTGTTGTGAAGCTGTCTGCTCCCTGTACTGTCTTATCCAGGTGTTGTGAAGCTGTCTGCTCCCTGTACTGTCTTATCCAGGTGTTGTGAAGCTGTCTGCTCCCTGTACTGTCTTGTCCAGGTATTGTGAAGCTGTCTGCTCCTGTACTGGCTTGTTTAGGTGTTGTGAAGCTGTCTGCACCCTGTACTGTCTTGTTTAGGTATTGTGAAGCTGTCTGCTCCCTGTACTGTCTTATCCAGGTGTTGTGAAGCTGTCTGGTCCCTGTACTGTCTTGTCCAGGTATTGTGAAGCTGTCTGCTCCCTGTACTGTCCTGTCTAGGTGTTGTGAAGCTGTCTGCTCCCTGTACTGTCTTGTCTAGGTGTTGTGAAGCTGTCTGCTCCCTGTACTGTCTTGTCTAGGTGTTGTGAAGCTGGCTGCTCCCTGTACTGTCTTGTCTAGGTGTTGTGAAGCTGTCTGCTCCCTGTACTGTCTTGTCCAGGTATTGTGAAGCTGTCTGCTCCCTGTACTGGCTTGTTTAGGTATTGTGAAGCTGTCTGCTCCCTGTACTGTCTTGTCCAGGTATTGTGAAGCTGTCTGCTCCCTGTACTGGCTTGTTTAGGTATTGTGAAGCTGTCTGCTCTCTGTACTGTCTTGTTTAGGTATTGTGAAGCTGTCTGCTCCCTGTACTGTGTTATCCAGGTGTTGTGAAGCTGTCTGCTCCCTGTACTGTCTTGTCTAGCTATTATGAAGCTGTCTGCTCCCTGTACTGTCCTGTCTAGGTGTTGTGAAGCTGTCTGCTCCCTGTACTGTCTTGTCTAGGTGTTGTGAAGCTGTCTGCTCCCTGTACTGTCTTGTCTAGGTGTTGTGAAGCTGTCTGCTCCCTGTACTGTCTTGTCTCGGTGTTGTGAAGCTGGCTGCTCCCTGTACTGTCTTGTCTAGGTGTTGTGAAGCTGTCTGCTCCCTGTACTGTCTTATCCAGGTGTTGTGAAGCTGTCTGCTCCCTGTACTGTCTTATCCAGGTGTTGTGAAGCTGTCTGCTCCCTGTACTGTCTTATCCAGGTGTTGTGAAGCTGTCTGCTCCCTGTACTGTCTTGTCCAGGTATTGTAAAGCTGTCTGCTCCCTGTACTGGCTTGTTTAGGTGTTGTGAAGCTGTCTGCTCCCTGTACTGTCTTGTTTAGGTATTGTGAAGCTGTCTGCTCCCTGTACTGTCTTGTCCAGGTGTTGTGAAGCTGTCTGCTCCCTGTACTGTCTTGTTTAGGTATTGTGAAGCTGTCTGCTCCCTGTACTGTCTTGTCCAGGTGTTGTGAAGCTGTCTGCTCCCTGTACTGTCTTGTTTAGGTATTGTGAAGCTGTCTGCTCCCTGTACTGTCATGTCTAGGTGTTGTGAAGCTGTCTGCTCCCTGTACTGTCTTGTCTAGGTGTTGTGAAGCTGTCTGCTCCCTGTACTGTCTTGTCTAGGTGTTGTGAAGCTGGCTGCTCCCTGTACTGTCTTGTCTAGGTGTTGTGAAGCTGTCTGCTCCCTGTACTGTCTTGTCCAGGTATTGTGAAGCTGTCTGCTCCCTGTACTGGCTTGTTTAGGTGTTGTGAAGCTGTCTGCTCTCTGTACTGTCTTGTTTAGGTATTGTGAAGCTGTCTGCTCCCTGTACTGTCTTGTCCAGGTGTTGTGAAGCTGTCTGCTCTCTGTACTGTCTTGTTTAGGTATTGTGAAGCTGTCTGCTCCCTGTACTGTGTTATCCAGGTGTTGTGAAGCTGTCTGCTCCCTGTACTGTCTTGTTTAGGTATTGTGAAGCTGTCTGCTCCTGTACTGTCTTGTCTCGGTGTTGTGAAGCTGTCTGCTCCCTGTACTGTCTTGTCTAGGTGTTGTGAAGCTGTCTGCTCCTGTACTGGCTTGTTTAGGTGTTGTGAAGCTGTCTGCTCTCTGTACTGTCTTGTTTAGGTGTTGTGAAGCTGTCTGCTCTCTGTACTGTCTTGTTTAGGTGTTGTGAAGCTGTCTGCTCTCTGTACTGTCTTGTTTAGGTGTTGTGAAGCTGTCTGCTCCCTGTACTGGCTTGTCTGGTGTTGTGAAGCTGTCTGCTCCCTGTACTGGCTTGTTTAGGTGTTGTGAAGCTGTCTGCTCTCTGTACTGTCTTGTTTAGGTATTGTGAAGCTGTCTGCTCCCTGTACTGTGTTATCCAGGTGTTGTGAAGCTGTCTGCTCCCTGTACTGTCTTGTTTAGGTATTGTGAAGCTGTCTGCTCCCTGTACTGTCTTGTCTCGGTGTTGTGAAGCTGTCTGCTCCCTGTACTGTCTTGTCTAGGTGTTGTGAAGCTGTCTGCTCCCTGTACTGTCTTATCCAGGTGTTGTGAAGCTGTCTGCTCCCTGTACTGTCTTATCCAGGTGTTGTGAAGCTGTCTGCTCCTGTACTGTCTTATCCAGGTGTTGTGAAGCTGTCTGCTCCTGTACTGTCTTGTCCAGGTATTGTGAAGCTGTCTGCTCCCTGTACTGGCTTGTTTAGGTGTTGTGAAGCTGTCTGCACCCTGTACTGTCTTGTTTAGGTATTGTGAAGCTGTCTGCTCCCTGTACTGTCTTATCCAGGTGTTGTGAAGCTGTCTGGTCCCTGTACTGTCTTGTCCAGGTATTGTGAAGCTGTCTGCTCCCTGTACTGTCCTGTCTAGGTGTTGTGAAGCTGTCTGCTCCTGTACTGTCTTGTCTAGGTGTTGTGAAGCTGTCTGCTCCCTGTACTGTCTTGTCTAGGTGTTGTGAAGCTGGCTGCTCCCTGTACTGTCTTGTCTAGGTGTTGTGAAGCTGTCTGCTCCCTGTACTGTCTTGTCCAGGTATTGTGAAGCTGTCTGCTCCTGTACTGGCTTGTTTAGGTGTTGTGAAGCTGTCTGCTCTCTGTACTGTCTTGTTTAGGTATTGTGAAGCTGTCTGCTCCCTGTACTGTGTTATCCAGGTGTTGTGAAGCTGTCTGCTCCTGTACTGTCTGTGTTTAGGTCTTGTCTAGGTGTTGTGAAGCTGTCTGCTCCCTGTCTTATCTGTCTTGTTTAGGTATTGTGAAGCTGTCTGCTCCCTGGCTTGTTTAGGTGTTGTGAAGCTGTGTTATCCAGGTGTTGTGAAGCTGTCTACTCCTGTACTGTCTTGTCTAGGTGTTGTGAAGCTGTCTGCTCCCTGTACTGTCTTATCCAGGTGTTGTGAAGCTGTCTGCTCCTGTACTGTCTTGTCCAGATATTGTGAAGCTGTCTTGTCTGGCAGGTATTGTGAAGCTGTCTGCTCCCTGTACTGGCTTGTTTAGGTGTTGTGAAGCTGTCTGCTCCTGTCTTGTCCAGGTGTACTGTCTGCTCCCTTATCCAGGTGTTGTGAAGCTGTCTACTCCCTGTACTGTCTTATCCAGGTGTTGTGAAGCTGTCTGCTCCTGTACTGTCTTGTCCAGGTGTTGTGAAGCTGTCTGCTCCCTGTACTGTCTTGTTTAGGTGTTGTGAAGCTGTCTGCTCCTGTACTGTCTTATCCAGGTGTTGTGAAGCTGTCTGCTCCCTGTACTGTCTTGTCCAGGTATTGTGAAGCTGTCTGCTCCCTGTACTGGCTTGTTTAGGTATTGTGAAGCTGTCTGCTCCCTGTACTGTCTTGTTTAGGTGTCTTCTGCTCCCTGTACTGTCTTAGGTGTTGTGAAGCTGTCTGCTCCCTGTACTGTCTTGTCCAGGTATTGTGAAGCTGTCTGCTCCCTGTACTGTCTTGTCCAGGTGTTGTGAAGCTGTCTGCTCCCTGTACTGTCTTATCCAGGTGTTGTGAAGCTGTCTGCTCCTGTACTGTCTTGTCCAGGTGTTGTGAAGCTGTCTGCTCCTGTACTGTCTTGTTTAGGTGTTGTGAAGCTGTCTGCTCCTGTACTGTCTTATCCAGGTGTTGTGAAGCTGTCTGCTCCCTGTACTGTCTTGTCCAGGTGTTGTGAAGCTGTCTGCTCCTGTACTGTCTTGTTTAGGTGTTGTGAAGCTGTCTGCTCCTGTACTGTCTTGTCCAGGTGTTGTGAAGCTGTCTGCTCCCTGTACTGTCTTGTTTAGGTGTTGTGAAGCTGTCTGCTCCCTGTCTTATCCAGGTGTTGTGAAGCTGTCTGCTCTTATGTCTTGTCAGGTGTTGTGAAGCTGTCTGCTCCCTGTAGTTTAAGTCTTGTCCTTGTCCAGGTGTTGTGAAGCTGTCTGCTCCTGTACTGTCTTGTCCAGGTGTTGTGAAGCTGTCTGCTCCTGTACTGTCTTGTCCAGGTGTTGTGGAGGCTGTCTGCTCCTGTACTGTCTTGTCCAGGTGTTGTGAAGCTGTCTGCTCCTGTACTGTCTTGTCTAGGTGTTGTGAAGCTGTCTGCTCCCTGTACTGTCTTGTCCAGGTATTGTGAAGCTGTCTGCTCCCTGTACTGGCTTGTTTAGGTGTTGTGAAGCTGTCTGCTCTCTGTACTGTCTTGTTTAGGTATTGTGAAGCTGTCTGCTCCCTGTACTGTGTTATCCAGGTGTTGTGAAGCTGTCTGCTCCCTGTACTGTCTTGTTTAGGTATTGTGAAGCTGTCTGCTCCCTGTACTGTGTTATCCAGGTGTTGTGAAGCTGTCTACTCCCTGTACTGTCTTGTCTAGGTGTTGTGAAGCTGTCTGCTCCCTGTACTGTCTTATCCAGGTGTTGTGAAGCTGTCTGCTCTCTGTACTGTCTTGTCCTGTCTGCTCCCTGTACTGGCTTGTTTAGGTGTTGTGAAGCTGTCTGCTCCCTGTACTCTCTTATCCAGGTGTTGTGAAGCTGTCTACTCCCTGTACTGTCTTATCCAGGTGTTGTGAAGCTGTCTGCTCCTGTACTGGTGTTGTGAAGCTGTCTGCTCCCTGTACTGTCTTGTCCAGGTATTGTGAAGCTGTCTGCTCCTGTACTGGCTTGTTTAGGTATTGTGAAGCTGTCTGCTCCCTGTACTGTCTTGTTTAGGTATTGTGAAGCTGTCTGCTCCCTGTACTGTCTTATCCAGGTGTTGTGAAGCTGTCTGGTCTGTCTGCTCCCTGTACTGTTGTGACTGTCTTGTACTGTCTTAGGTGTTGTGAAGCTGTCTGCTCCCTGTACTGTCTTGTCCAGGTGTTGTGACTGTCTGCTCCTGTACTGTCTTGTTTAGGTGTTGTGAAGCTGTCTGCTCCCTGTACTGTCTTATCCAGGTGTTGTGAAGCTGTCTGCTCCTGTACTGTCTTGTGGTGTTGTGAAGCTGTCTGCTCCTGTACTGTCTTGTTTAGGTGTTGTGCTGTCTGCTGGTCTTGTCCAGGTGTTGTGAAGCTGTCTGCTCCCTGTACTGTCTTGTTTAGGTGTTGTGAAGCTGTCTGCTCCCTGTGTCTTATCCAGGTGTTGTGAAGCTGTCTGCTCCCTGTAGTGTCTTGTCAGGTGTTGTGAAGCTGTCTGCTCCTGTACTTTCTTGTTTAGTGTTGTGAAGCTGTCTGCTCCCTGTACTGTCTTGCCAGGTTGTTGTCTGCTCCCTGTACTGGTCCAGGTGTTGTGAAGCTGTCTGCTCTCTGTAGGTGTTGTGAAGCTGTCTTGTTTAGGTATTGTCCTGTACTGTCTTGTCCAGCTGTCTGCTCCCTGTCTTGTTTAGGTGTTGTGAAGCTGTGTTATCTTGTCAGGTGTTGTGAAGCTGTCTGCTCCTGTACTGTCTTGTTTAGGTATTGTGAAGCTGTCTGCTCCCTGTACTGTGTTATCCAGGTGTTGTGAAGCTGTCTACTCCCTGTACTGTCTTGTCTAGGTGTTGTGAAGCTGTCTGCTCCTGTACTGTCTTATCCAGGTGTTGTGAAGCTGTCTGCTCTCTGTACTGTCTTGTCCAGGTATTGTGAAGCTGTCTGCTCCTGTACTGGCTTGTTTAGGTGTTGTGAAGCTGTCTGCTCCCTGTACTCTCTTATCCAGGTGTTGTGAAGCTGTCTACTCCCTGTACTGTCTTATCCAGGTGTTGTGAAGCTGTCTGCTCCCTGTACTGTCTTACCCAGGTGTTGTGAAGCTGTCTGCTCCCTGTACTGTCTTGTCCAGGTATTGTGAAGCTGTCTGCTCCCTGTACTGGCTTGTTTAGGTATTGTGAAGCTGTCTGCTCCCTGTACTGTCTTGTTTAGGTATTGTGAAGCTGTCTGCTCCTGTACTGTCTTATCCAGGTGTTGTGAAGCTGTCTGCTCCCTGTACTGTCTTGTCCAGGTATTGTGAAGCTGTCTGCTCCTGTACTGTCTTGTCCAGGTGTTGTGAAGCTGTCTGCTCCCTGTACTGTCTTATCCAGGTGTTGTGAAGCTGTCTGCTCCCTGTACTGTCTTGTCCAGGTGTTGTGAAGCTGTCTGCTCCCTGTACTGTCTTGTTTAGGTGTTGTGAAGCTGTCTGCTCCCTGTACTGTCTTATCCAGGTGTTGTGAAGCTGTCTGCTCCCTGTACTGTCTTGTCCAGGTGTTGTGAAGCTGTCTGCTCCTGTACTGTCTTGTTTAGGTGTTGTGAAGCTGTCTGCTCCTGTACTGTCTTGTCCAGGTGTTGTGAAGCTGTCTGCTCCCTGTACTGTCTTGTTTAGGTGTTGTGAAGCTGTCTGCTCCCTGTACTGTCTTATCCAGGTGTTGTGAAGCTGTCTGCTCCCTGTAGTGTCTTGTCCAGGTGTTGTGAAGCTGTCTGCTCCCTGTACTTTCTTGTTTAAGTGTTGTGAAGCTGTCTGCTCCCTGTACTGTCTTGTCCAGGTGTTGTGAAGCTGTCTGCTCCTGTACTGTCTTGTCCAGGTGTTGTGAAGCTGTCTGCTCCCTGTACTGTCTTGTCCAGGTGTTGTGAAGCTGTCTGCTCCCTGTACTGTCTTGTCCAGGTGTTGTGAAGCTGTCTGCTCCCTGTACTGTCTTGTCTAGGTGTTGTGAAGCTGTCTGCTCCCTGTACTGTCTTGTCCAGGTGTTGTGAAGCTGTCTGCTCCCTGTACTGTCTTGTTTAGGTGTTGTGAAGCTGTCTGCTCCCTGTACTGTCTTGTCCAGGTGTTGTGAAGCTGTCTGCTCCCTGTACTGTCTTGTTTAGGTGTTGTGAAGCTGTCTGCTCCCTGTACTGTCTTGTTTAGGTGTTGTGAAGCTGTCTGCTCCCTGTACTGTCTTGTCGAGGTGTTGTGAAGCTGTCTGCTCCCTGTACTGTCTTGTTTAGGTGTTGTGAAGCTGTCTGCTCCCTGTACTGTCTTGTTTAGGTGTTGTGAAGCTGTCTGCTCCCTGTACTGTCTTGTCCAGGTGTTGTGAAGATGTCTGCTCCCTGTACTGTCTTGTTTAGGTGTTGTGAAGCTGTCTGCTTCCTGTACTGTCTTGTCCAGGTGTTGTGAAGCTGTCTGCTCCCTGTACTGTCTTGTCCAGGTGTTGTGAAGCTGTCTGCTCCCTGTACTGGCTTGTCCAGGTGTTGTGAAGCTGTCTGCTCCCTGTACTGTCTTGTCCAGGTGTTGTGAAGCTGTCTGCTCCCTGTACTGTCTTGTCCAGGTGTTGTGAAGCTGTCTGCTCCCTGTACTGTCTTGTCCAGGTGTTGAGAAGCTGTCTGTTCCATGTACTGGCTTGTCCAGGTGATCGCCGAGTTTCCCTCATCATTACTCTTCATTAGAGTTGCCTCCGTCCCTTAATGGAGCGTTGCACCCTGGGAGATCACCCCGGACAACGGCTCCCCTACTGACTAGTTCCAGAGCTTCCCTCTCCACGCGTGATAATGAGCCAATGACAGGGCCTCTCACTGAGGCATGCAGAGGTCACAGAAGTCATAGCCATCATCTCCCTCTCTGCTCCAGAGAGACTGCAGCTCTGAAGGTAAGACTCAACATCCATAGGATTAGCAGACCAGTACACAGAGCAGAGCAGGACAGACTCATCAGGACAACAGGAAAGGTTCCTTGCCTTTGCTTTCCCCTTTCTCTCCTTCTTTCCATCCATCCTTCCCTGCCTCCTTTCCCCCCCTCTTCCTTTCTCTCCTACCTCTATTTCTCAGGACTCGTCCTCTGCATTTCCCGGAGGCTTGTTGCTCTGAAGTCATTTGTCTCAGTCGCGCCGGCCGAGACCTAATCTCAGCTTCCTCAGCGGTTATATAATGCTGGCAACCTGACTGACAGTGTGTGAGATTAATGCAATATGGTGTTATGAGTCATAAATGGTATTTATCTAATCCAGTCTTAACCATGAGTTGACCTTTTAAATGGGACATGTAACAATGACATGATTCACATACAGTACACTACACATATTCACATTTATCACCCTGACCTAATTCTGATAGACTCCTGTGTTTGGCTATGCTGTGCCGTGCTAATTGAGTCATTGAGTCTTTCTCTCTCCTCTTACTCTCTCACTCTGTCTTTGGCCATATCTCTCTTTCCTTGATCTGTCTGTCTCTTCAGTTAAATCCAGAACTTGTAAAATCAACAGTGCAGGATCCTTCAAAAGGTCAGAGCACTTACAGCAAATTAAAATGAGCCTGGAATTTACAACCACTCATTAAACCTGGGAGACACTGTTAATTGGATATCAACCTCTTATAACTCACCCCCCTGTTAACTGTCACTGAGAATTGCTATCATAAGTCAAAGACCTGCTGCAATGTAGATGTCGATACCAGTCTGTCAAGCAAACAAATTCAGTGTGTGTGTGTGTGTGTGTGTGTGTGTGTGTGTGTGTGTGTGTGTGTGTGTGTGTGTGTGTGTGTGTGTGTGTGTGTGTGTGTGTGTGTGTGTGTGTGTGTGTGTGTGTGTGTGTGTGTGTGTGTGTGTGTGTGTGTGTGTGTGTGTGTGTGTGGGTGGGTGGGTGGGTTCGGCGTGGGTGGGTGGGTGGGTGTGTGTGTTTCAGTGGCCATCTGTGGGGTCCAGGGTAGTTACCGAGATGCAGGTCTGCAGGGAGAGAAAGGTGTGATTTATAAAAGATGATTGCTTCTTGGGACTTGCAATACATGATGTAGGTACAGCGGAGAGGTCAACCTGCAGAGCTAAGGGCCTCTGTACACTCCCGCTCACTCCTGCTCTCTCCCGTTCTACTCCAGTGGTTTCTCATCAGTCTGGGACAGCTCAACGGGGAATTACAGGTTGCTGTGGTATGACGAGGTCCAGCTAGCTTCCTGAGGACCAGTCTGGCTGGAAAGGGGATTTAGACTACTGTGGGTTTCACAGTTTCTGAACTACTCGTTCGCTTCCTCTCCCTCTCTTTATGACTTCTCTGACTCTCTCTTTCTTTCTCTCTCTCTCCTTCTGCTCTCTCTCTCCCTCTCCCTCTCCCTCTCTCCCTGGTCTCTCTCTCTCCCTCTCTCTCTTTTCTCTCTCTCGCTCTGTTTCGCTTCTCTTTCTCTGTTTCTCTCTCTCTCTCTCTCTCTGTTTCTCTGCTCCCTCTCGCTCCCTCTCGCTCCTTCTCCCTCTCTTTGTTTCTCGCTTCTTTCTGTTTCCTCCTCTCCTCTCTCTTCTCCCCTCTCTCTCTCGCTCTCTCTTCTCTCTCTCTCTCTCTCTCTCTCTCTCTCTCTCTCTTTCTCCTCTCTCTCTCTCCCTCTCTCTCTCTCTCTCTCTCTCTCCCTCTCTCTCTGTCTCCCTCTGTTATTTTGCATTTTGGCTGTCTTTCTCAGTTTTTTTTCTTCTCCCTCTTTATCACCCTTTTTCTTCATTCTCTTTTCTTCCACCCACTTGCATTGTGGGAAATCTACATTGCAGTAGCACAATCACATTGTTCTGGCTCCATAACAACAGAAATCACAGTGATTCATATGACTATGGGAAAACAATAAACCATAAACAATACTATTTTGATGAAAGGCTACATTTAAGCAGGATTGATTGAATCCATTCTCCAAATAAGTCACTTGCTATGTTTATTTGTGTATTGTGCGGTCTTGTCAGTGTCTTTATACAGATCTAGAATCTTAATTTGTTACAGGATAACTTTCCTGCAATGGGACATGTAAAACTTGTAGTGTATTTGAGGTTTAAAAAGGCTTTGGAGATTTCAGATTTGGTTTTCCTTTATGAGAAATATATTAATCCCAGCGAAAATGTCCTGAATTATGATCCTAATAATTCACATTTCCTGTTGGTTCAGGATTATTTTCCTGCTGTAGCAAACTGGCTCAAATTCACATCCTACATTTGTACAAACACTGATAATTGTGTAATGAGTTCATTACCATTCCAACGTCCAACTTAAAAAAACGCTGTCTCAATTAATTATAATACACAATCTTTGCCGTAGAACAACAATGCCAAAACAAAAAACATAGTCAACCTTTTCCTTACGTGTAAATATACTGTCAATACAACAACTCACACATCGGCATTATGCTCCACAGGGAACCAAGATGAGTGAGTAAGTAGGCTGGGAGTCCGTAACATTGATCGTACAGTACTGTGTCTATAATCCCCTATGCATGGAGAGTAAAGACATGCTGCAGGACAGGGGCCTAACATTACCTGCGTGTTTAGAGGTCAATGTTCTCCTCCACTGTTGGTCACGTTGTAACTTAACCACCCCACGCCATTAGCATGCAGGTGGAGGAGGTGATGTCTGATGTGGAGAGTCGCCACAGCATGCAGGTGGAGGAGGTGTGTGTGCATGTCTGAGCATGTGGAGAGTCGTAGGAGAGATCGAACATTTAGAATCCAGCCTCGGCTGCCAACCACACTGAATAATCAGAGTCCAAAAACGGTTTTTGTTTTTTTGTACCATCTAAATCGGTGGTTCCCAAACTTTTTATGGTCCCGCACTCTTCAAACATTCAACCTCCAGCTGCGCACCCGTCTAGCACCCCCTCTAGCACCAGGGTCAGCGCAACCCGATGAAGTTTTTACCACACACACTATACGATGCATTTATTAAACATAAGACGGAGTGTGAGTTTTTGTCACAAAAGAGCTCTTGTAGGACCAGGGAGCAAATAATAACATAACAGTAATCAATCATTTTGCTCTTTATTTAGCCATCTGACATATTAAACTTTATTTGTTCATCAAAACTTGTGATTAACTCACCACAGGTTAATGAGAAGGGTGTGCTGAAAGGATGCACAGAACTCTGCAATGTTGGGTTGTATTGGAGAGGTTTCAGTCCGAAGGGAGCCACCTCTCGGTCGGAGTCGGACACAGGTGATTATTCTGTTAAATTGTTTCTACCCCAAATCAAATTGAAACTCTTCATATTTGACTTCCAATGCAATTTCATATAGATGGTGTAGCCTGCTGCATCTAACAGAGGAGCATCAAGGTTTCAGTGAACTCGCTGTGAACTTCTGAGTGGGTCATTAACAGTGCATCTTCAGCAGACACTGTCTTTGTTATAACGGTCCCTGGGGCCTTTTAAAACAGGTGGAGTACTTGTTGTTGGCCAAGCATCTGCAGGTGGAGGAGCTTATGTGTCTCTCTCTGTGTGTGTGTCTGTCTCTGTATGTGTGTGTCTCCAGTTTCTGTGTGTGCCTCCGTGTGTGTGTGCCTCCGTGTGTGTGTGTGTGTGTGTGTGTGTGTGTGTGTTGTGTGTGTGTGTGTGTGTGTGTGTGTGTGTGTGTGTGTGTGTGTGTGTGTGTGTGTGTGTGTGTGTGTGTGTGTGTGTGTGTGTGTGTGTGTGTGTGTGCTGCAGGCAGATCTAGTGCTTTGTGAAATGCCTAGGGAGGTCCTGTCCTCTCTCCCTATCTATCCTCTCAGCCTCAAT
>NW_025749685.1:0-23213 GCF_021184085.1 Oncorhynchus gorbuscha | reverse complement strand
TGTATATAGCTCCTCTATTGTTATTTACTGCTGCTCTTTAATTATTTGTTTTTCATCTGTTACTTACACATGTACACACACACACACACACACACACACACACACACACACACACACACACACACACACACACACACACACACACACACACACTTATTTTTGAATAGGTATTTTCTTAAAACAGCAAAGTTGGTTAAAGGCCTGCAAGTAAGCATTTCACTGTTGTATTCAGCATGTGACAAAAACAATTTGATTTTAGGATTAACAAGTGACGGTTTGATGTAGATTTGGGTTACAGAATCTAAGAGATCAGTACAGTTTTACAATGGCATACTATGGAACACTCATTACCAAAACATGCACTCATCTCCGAAACCTGCTCATCATTAATGTTATGCACCAATATTTAGACAAATAAAACCTATACTACAGTCATTTTAGCTTATCCAAATATGAGTACATAAAATATTCATACACAAGTAATAATGACAAGAAACAAGATTCAGAAAAGATTTCTAAATACATTTTCATTTGAAATATATTTGCCTTCAGTGTTGTTTAACTCAGGCGCTTTCATTAGCTGGTGGTCCGTCTGTAGCTCAGTTGGTAGAGCATGGCGCTTGTAACGCCAGGGTAGTGGGTTCGATCCCCGGGACCACCCATACGTAGAATGTATGCACACATGACTGTAAGTCGCTTTGGATAAAAGCGTCTGCTAAATGGCATATATTATTATTATTATTATTATAGCTGAACAATTACAGAAATATTAGATCTGCATGTATTACTTTTTTGGACTTTGAAAACTGTTCGAAGTTGTGGACATGGTCTAGTGATCATTGCTTCCTATAGCATCATGGTACATGTATAGTGATCATGGCTCCCTATAGCAGCATGGTACATGTCTAGTGATCACGGTTTCCTCTATCATGGTACATGTCTAAGGGATCATGGCTTCCTATAGTATCATGGTACATGTCTTGTGATCAGTTTCTCATGACAGACATGACATTAAAAACATTCTAAACAATTCAGGATAAAAGAGCTTTGCTCCATTTCATATTGGACTTGATTGTCATGCAAACGTTTTGTTTTCCCCTTGAAAGGACATTACTACTTGATAAAGAGCAAGTCCGTGCAAGTAACTAGTGGAGTCAATTGCAGCTGTGCGTTGGCGTCTCCGATTTGTGGTTTGATGTGTGGCAGGGAAACTCTGCAGGGTAAGTTTGGCATGCCGAAAGTTGCTACCTATATTCGGCCACGTGCTATTAAATATTCCCCGTTAAAAATATTTTCTAACTAAAAGAACATTACACTCAACTATAGATACTTGGAGGTGTAAAATAATCCGTTAGTTTGACTCACTGTGTATTTTTTAATCGAGGTTTTGTAGTTGAGTCGGAGTTGCCGGCGTGCACCCTGCTGTAATCCGACGAGCCAAAAAGAAGTGGACAGGATGGACGAACAGTAGTTGTTCAGAAAGGACGGGGGAGTGGAGGGACTTTTAGAAGTTTATATCCTGCATGGCGGAACTATTACACGATATAAAGAGATAGTGACCACTATATGAAACTGTAGAGACCTATTCGTTTACGGTTTAGTTAGCAGTGAAAAGCTAGTTTATGTTTTACCATTTTTTTAATGTACTTGCTCAGTTGGTACGCACCAACATTCAAAACAACAACAACCACAATGCACTGCGCTTAGGGTGTGTCGTAAAACTTGGTCCGGTAAGAAAAGAGGAGAGGAAAGTTTTTTTTTTTTTTTTAGCAAACAACAAAACACGTCTTTCAAGTAGCTCGCTGTTTGTAAGAACATCTGATTTAGGTTTGGCCATTGGTTTTCGTTCTACATGGGACTGTGAAATCCGTAGAGTTTATCTGCCACATAACTCAGCGTTGACAGATAGCTAGATGGTAACATAGATGGTAAAAACACAGAACTTAGATACGGCAGAGATGGTATCAATCAACCCAGTGGACTCTGATCCGGTACTCGGGATCAACGTTGTGGTGAAGGATGAAGACGGAGAGGTAGTGGATTATTTAGCGGAACCAAGTAAGTTTTAATGGATCCCATGTAGCTAAACTGTATGTTCTTGTGATTATTATTTCTTGTTATAGCCTATCTGTGTTTTTATTCTGTTTTTAAAATAGGGCTGTCCTGGTGTGTGAAAGAGGAACAAGAGGAGGTACCGTGTCACCTAGAAGAACACAGTAAGTCTGATTGGGTGATAATAGAGAGATATTTATGGTGTATATATGGCACTGAAGCCGGTGTCGGCATGCTTCAGTTCGGCTGGCGACTCGCATGGTCCCTAAAACGACGTTCACATGAAAAACAAAAAAAATAAGGGGGAAAAGCAGCAATATTACCCAGGAACAGTAGAGGGCGGTGAGCTGGTAATATCCATCTACGGCCAAACAAGGAAGCGACAACAACCAAACAAGGAAGAAACGTACTGGAGAATATATACAAAGATTTTTATAACTGAACGAAGATCGGCTACAGCCTGTTGTTTCCAAAGGGAACAAATGAGTCATTGTGGGCAGAACAGGGAAGGAGGTGGGCAGAGTCAGAGAGATCCTATTGGCGTGTTCTGGCATTCATCTGCATATTTCCGTTAGGGAACGCCTACTCTGGTGTGTGCTATAACTTCATTCTCTTTTGCACTCCTCCTAAGCAACGCTATTTTTAAAAACCTTTTCAGAAGGTAAAGTCTACTAAACGTAGTCCACTCTGTTCATAACATATTCTAGTTTTGGGAACAGAAAACTGTGTTGACATCAAATGTTTAAATTGATGAGAAAATGTGCAGAATGTAGGCCAAAATCCATCTCGGTCGTCTTCTCCCACGGCTGGCCAGTGAGCAGGCAGATGCTTGACATTTATACATCTGGTGAAATATCTGTCTCAGTGTTCTATATGTGATATAATAGTGTACACAGAGAGACACTTAACGGGATCTACTAGATTTGATATACTTAGCAACTCGCATAAAAGGGATCTACTATCAATCAATAAATCAAATGTATTTATAAAGCCCTTCTTACATCAGCTGGTGTCACAAAGTGCATTATATAAACCCAGCCTAAAAACCCAAACAGCAAGCAATGCAGGTTGTCGAAGCACGGTGGCTAGGGAAACTCAGGGCATTACCAGAGCGTGTACTCAGGACATTACCAGAGCGTGTACTCAGGGCATTACCAGAGCGTGTACTCAGGGCATTACCAGAGCGTGTACTCAGGGCATTACCAGAGAGTGTACTCAGGGCATTACCAGAGCGTGTACTCAGGGCATTACCAGAGCGTGTACTCAGGGCATTACCAGAGCGTGTACTCAGGGCATTACCAGAGCGTGTACTCAGGGCATTACCAGAGCGCGTACTCAGGGCATTACCAGAGCGCGTACTCAGGGCATTGCCAGAGCGCGTACTCAGGGCATTGCCAGAGCGCGTACTCAGGGCATTGCCAGAGCGCGTACTCAGGGCATTACCAGAGCGCGTACTCAGGGCATTACCAGAGCGCGTACTCGAGGACCAACTGTCAAGTGTCGCTGACATTTTTTGTTGTTGTTGTATTTTTCACCCCTTTTGTTGCCCTTTTTCATGGTTTCCAATTGGTAGTTAGTCTTGTCTCATCGCTGCAACTCCCGCACGGACTCAGGAGAGGTGAAGGTCGAGAGCCGTGCGTCCTCTGAAACACAACCAACCCTCACAGCTTCTTGACACAATGCCCATCCAACCCGGAAGCCAGCCGCATCAATGTGTCAGAGGAAACACCGTACACCTGGCGACCGTGTCACTGACATTTTCAACCAAGTCTGTAATCCCTACATGTTTCAAGCAGACCACCGTAGTCCCTGTGCCCAAGGAAGCGAAGGTAACCTGCCTAAATGACTACCGCCCCGTGGCACTCACGTCGGTAGCCATGAAGTGCTTTGAAAGGCTGGTCATGGCTCACATCAACAGCATCCTCCCGGACACCCTAGACCCACTCCAATTCACATAGCGCCCCAACAGATCCATAGATGACACAATCTCAATCGCACTCCACACTGCCCTTTCCCACCTGGACAAAAGGAACACCTATGTGAGAATGCTGTTCATTGACTACAGCTCAGCGTTCAACACCATAGTGCCCTCAAAGCTCATCACTAAGCTAAGGACTCTAGGACTAAACACCTCCCTCTGCAGCTGGATCCTGGACCTCCTAATGGGCTACTCTCCCAGGTGGTGAGAGTAGGCAACAATTAGTCTGCCACACTGATCCTCAACACAGGGGCCCCTCAGGGGTACGTGCTCAGTCCCCTCCTGTACTCCCTGTTCACCCACGACTGCGTGGCCAAGCACGACTCCAACGCCATCATTAAGTTTTCTGACGACACAACAGTGGTAGGCCTGGTCACCGACAATAATGAGACGTCCTATAGGGAGGAGGTCAGAGACCTGGCAGTGTGATGTCCACATCACCAACTAACTATCATGGTCCAAGCACACCAAGACAGTTGTGAAGAGGGTACGACAAAGCCTATTCCCCCTCAGGAAACTAAAAAGATTTGGCATGGGTCCCCAGATCCTCAACAAGTTCTACAGATACACCATTGAGAGCATCCTGACCGGTTGCATCACCGCCTGTTATGGCAACTGCTCAGCATCTGACCGTACGGCGCTACAGAGGGTAGTGCGTATGGCCCAGTACATCACTGGGGCCAAGCTTGATAACATCCAGGACCTATATACTTGGCAGTGTCAGAAAGGCCCATAAAATTGTCAGAGACTCCAGTCACCCAAGTCCTAGTCTGTTCTCTCTGCTACCGCACGGCAAGCGGTACCGGAGCATCAAGTCTAGGACCAAAAAGGCTCCTTAACAGCTTCTAACCCCCAAGCCATAAGACTGCAGAGCAACTAATCAAATGGCCACCAGACTATTTACATTGACACCCCCCATTTGTACACTGCTGCTACTTGCTGTTTATTATCTATGCATAGTCACTTCACCCCCACCTTCATGTACAAGTTACCTCTAACCTGTACCCCCGCACACTGACTTGGTACGGTGCCCCCTGTATATAGCCTCCACATTGACTCTGTACCGGTACCCCCTGTATATAGCCTCCACATTGACTCTGTACCGGTACCCCCTGTATATATCCTCCACACTGACTCTGTACCGGTACCCCCTGTATATAGTCTCCACACTGACTCTGTACCGGTACCCCCTGTATATAGTTTCCACACTGACTCTGTACCGGTACACCCCGTATATAGCCTCCACATTGACTCTATACCGGTACCCCCTGTATATAGTCTCCACATTGACTCTGTACCGGTACCCCCTGTATATAGCCTCCACATTGACTCTGTACCGCTACACCCTGTATATAGCCTCCACATTGACTCTGTACCGGTACCTCCTGTATATAGCCTCCACATTGACTCTGTACCGGTACACCCTGTATATAGCCTCCACATTGACTCTGTACCGGTACCCCCTGTATATAGCCTCCACATTGACTCTGTACCAGAACCCCCTGTATATAGCCTCCACATTGGCTCTGTACCGTAATACCCTGTATATAGCCTCCACATTGACTCTGTACCGGTACCCCCTGTATATAGCCTCCACATTGGCTCTGTACCGTAATACCCTGTATATAGCCTCCACATTGACTCTGTACCAGAACCCCCTGTATATAGCCTCCACATTGACTCTGTACCGTAATACCCTGTATATAGCCTCCACATGGACTCTGTACCGATACCCCCTGTATATAGCCTCCACATTGACTCTGTACCAGAACCCCCTGTATATAGCCTCCACATTGGCTCTGTACCGTAATACCCTGTATATAGCCTCCACATTGACTCTGTACCGGTACCCCCTGTATATAGCCTCCACATTGGCTCTGTACCGTAATACCCTGTATATAGCCTCCACATTGACTCTGTACCAGAACCCCCTGTATATAGCCTCCACATTGACTCTGTACCGTAATACCCTGTATATAGCCTCCACATGGACTCTGTACCGATACCCCCTGTATATAGCCTCCACATTGACTCTGTACCGTAATACCCTGTATATAGCCTCCACATTGACTCTGTACCAGAACCCCCTGTATATTGCCTCATTACTGTTATTCTTATTGTGTTACTTTTTGTAATTTTTAAATGTAATTTATTTGGTAAATATTTTTTTAACCCTTCTTGAACTGCACTGTTTGTTAAGGGCTTGTAAGTAAGCATTTCACTGTAAAGTTTGTGGCGAAATCTGCACGGGGCCTTCACTGTGCACTGCCACTTTAAGAGCGCAGTACGGAAGGAGGAAATAAAGACAGCTCTTTCAGCTCTTTGGGGAGGGGCTCTTGGGGTGGCGCGACAGTTTGATTGTGTGTGCTATGCTGCAGAAGTTTGGTTTATTTTCAGCATGTGTAGTTTATAAAGTATTTAATTAAATTATCGGTGTGACCGCTCTAGGTCGAGGTTGTTATCGTTTGGGACCGTGCCGGTTATGGATCGCATGGGTTAGTAGCAACATTGTTGCGAAGCTTTGACATACAAACCAACAAACCATCAGACGGTCAGACAGTACACCGGTACGCCTGAAGACCACAGCTAAGATCTCTCTTGTTCTCTTTCTCTTTTTCTCTTCCCTCTATCGTTCCAGTGCTTTACCCTGCAACAGACCCTCTATCGTTCCAGTGCTTTACCCTGCAACAGACCCTCTATCGTTCCAGGGCTTTACCCTGCAACAGACCCTCTATCGTTCCAGGGCTTTACCCTGCAACAGACCCTCTATCGTTCCAGGGCTTTACCCTGCAACAGACCCTCTATCGTTCCAGTGCTTTACCCTGCAACAGACCCTCTATCGTTCCAGTGCTTTACCCTGCAACAGACCCTCTATCGTTCCAGGGCTTTACCCTGCAACAGACCCTCTATCGTTCCAGGGCTTTACCCTGCAACAGACCCTCTATCGTTCCAGGGCTTTACCCTGCAACAGACCCTCTATCGTTCCAGTGCTTTACCCTGCAACAGACCCTCTATCGTTCCAGTGCTTTACCCTGCAACAGACCCCCTCTATCGTTCCAGTGCTTTACCCTGCAACAGACCCCCTCTATCGTTCCAGTGCTTTACCCTGCAACAGACCCCCTCTATCGTTCCAGTGCTTTACCCTGCAACAGACCCTCTATCGTTCCAGGGCTTTACCCTGCAACAGACCCTCTATCGTTCCAGGGCTTTACCCTGCAACAGACCCTCTATCGTTCCAGGGCTTTACCCTGCAACAGACCCTCTATCGTTCCAGGGCTTTACCCTGCAACAGACCCTCTATCGTTCCAGGGCTTTACCCTGCAACAGACCCTCTATCGTTCCAGGGCTTTACCCTGCAACAGACCCTCTATCGTTCCAGGGCTTTACCCTGCAACAGACCCTCTATCGTTCCAGGGCTTTACCCTGCAACAGACCCTCTATCGTTCCAGTGCTTTACCCTGCAACAGACCCTTATCGTTCCAGGGCTTTACCCTGCAACAGACCCTCTATCGTTCCAGTGCTTTACCCTGCAACAGACCCCCTCTATCGTTCCAGTGCTTTACCCTGCAACAGACCCCCTCTATCGTTCCAGTGCTTTACCCTGCAACAGACCCCCTCTATCGTTCCAGTGCTTTACCCTGCAACAGACCCTCTATCGTTCCAGGGCTTTACCCTGCAACAGACCCTCTATCGTTCCAGGGCTTTACCCTGCAACAGACCCTCTATCGTTCCAGGGCTTTACCCTGCAACAGACCCTCTATCGTTCCAGGGCTTTACCCTGCAACAGACCCTCTATCGTTCCAGGGCTTTACCCTGCAACAGACCCTCTATCGTTCCAGGGCTTTACCCTGCAACAGACCCTCTATCGTTCCAGGGCTTTACCCTGCAACAGACTCTATTTTTCCAAAGCACTTCCCATTGAAGTTCATTTAGAGCTGGACTATTATTTCCCTGCCAGAAGATTTTTGATGGACATTTTAGTTAAAAGGGAGGTTGCTTGCAAGTTGTGTATTGTTATGTGAACTGTATTGAGGTGAGGTGTACTAATGACATGTGGCCGAGAAGACTGTGGACATTTTTAAGGCCTTTGTTGTGTCGATGAACACCCCCCACATTCATACCCTCTGCACTCATCCACTAGAACATAATACAGATTATTGCAAATCCTTTGACTGGGTTCGTTCTTGTATGAAGCTGCTGTTGAATTGCTCTGCCATTATTAGTATTAGTATTATTGTATGAGGTATTCTGGGTGGGTTACCCCTGTGCTGCTGAGGTATTCTGGGTGGGGTTACCCCTGTGCTGCTGAGGTATTCTGGGTGGGGTTACCCCTGTGCTGCTGAGGTATTCTGGGTGGGGTTACCCCTGTGCTGCTGAGGTATTCTGGGTGGGGTTACCCCTGTGCTGCTGAGGTATTCTGGGTGGGGTTACCCCTGTGCTGCTGAGGTATTCTGGGTGGGGTTACCCCTGTGCTGCTGAGGTATTCTGGGTGGGGTTACCCCTGTGCTGCTGAGGTATTCTGGGTGGGGTTACCCCTGTGCTGCTGAGGTATTCTGGGTGGGGTTACCCCTGTGCTGCTGAGGTATTCTGGGTGGGGTTACCCTGTGCTGCTGAGGTATTCTGGGTGGGGTTACCCCTGTGCTGTGGGTTTTATATGGTGTGTATTCTCTTTTCTCTCCACTGGCTATCTGGTAAACAGGCTACACTCTAGGCAGTGGTTAGAGTGTAGAGGGGGCAGGGTAGCCTAGTGGTTAGAGTGTAGAGGGGGCAGGGTGGCCTAGTGGTTAGAGCGGTGGACTAGTAACATCTGTCGTTCTGCCCCTGAACAGGCAGTTAACCCGCTGTTCTGTCATTGAAAATAAGAATTTGTTCCTAACTGACTTGCCTAGTTAAATAAAGGTAAAATAAAAAATAATAATGGTGGATGTAGGGGCATAATGGTGGATGTAGGGGCATAATGGCGGATGTAGGGCCATAATGGCGGATGTAGGGGCATAATGGTGGATGTAGGGGCATAATGGGGCATAATGGTGGATGTAGGGGCATAATGGGGCATAATGGTGGATGTAGGGGCATAATGGTGGATGTAGGGGCATAATGGGGCATAATGGTGGATGTAGGGGCATAATGGTGGATGTAGGGGCATAATGGGGCATAATGGTGGATGTAGGGGCATACTGGTGGATGTAGGGGCATACTGGTGGATGTAGGGGCATACTGGTGGATGTAGGGGCATAATGGCGGATGTAGGGGCATAATGGTGGATGTAGGGGCATAATGGTGGATGTAGGGGCATAATGGGGCATAATGGTGGATGTAGGGGCATAATGGGGCATAATGGTGGATGTAGGGGCATAATGGTGGATGTAGGGGCATAATGGTGCATGTAGGGGTATAATGGGGCATAATGGTGGATGTAAGGGCATAATGGGGCATAATGGTGGATGTAGGGGCATAATGGGGCATAATGGTGGATGTAGGGGCATAATGGTGGATGTAGGTGCATAATGGGGCATAATGGTGGATGTAGGGGCATAATGGGGCATAATGGTGGATGTAGGGGCATAATGGTGGATGTAGGGGCATAATGGGGCATAATGGTGGATGTAGGGGAATAATGGTGGATGTAGGGGCATAATGGCGGATGTAGGGGCATAATGGGGCATAATGGTGGATGTAGGGGCATACTGGTGGATGTAGGGGCATAATGGTGGATGTAGGGGCATAATGGTGGATGTAGGGGTATAATGGTGGATGTAGGGGCGTAATGGTGGATGTAGGGCACAATGGTGGATGTAGGGGCATAATGGTGCATGTAGGGGTATAATGGGGCATAATGGTGGATGTAAGGGCATAATGGGGCATAATGGTGGATGTAGGGGCATAATGGTGGATGTAGGGGCATAGTGGTAGATGTAGGGGCATAATGGTGGATGTAGGGGCATAATGGTGGATGTAGGGGCATAATGGGGCATAATGGTGGATGTAGGGGCATAATGGTGGATGTAGGGGCATAATGGTGGATGTAGGGGCATAATGGTGGATGTATGGGCATAATGGTGGATGTAGGGGCATAATGTGGCATAATCGGGGATGTAGGGGCATAATGGTGGATGTAGGGGCATAATGGTGCATGTAGGGGTATAATGGGGCATAATGGTGGATGTAGGGGCATAATGGGGCATAATGGTGGATGTAGGGGCATAATGGTGGATGTAGGGGCATAATGGGGCATAATGGTGGATGTAGGGGAATAATGGTGGATGTAGGGGCATAATGGCGGATGTAGGGGCATAATGGTGGATGTAGGGGCATAATGTGGCATAATCGGGGATGTAGGGGCATAATGGTGGATGTAGGGGCATAATGGTGCATGTAGGGGTATAATGGGGCATAATGGTGGATGTAGGGGCATAATGGGGTATAATGGTGGATGTAGGGGCATAATGGTGGATGTAGGGGCATAATGGTGCATGTAGGGGTATAATGGGGCATAATGGTGGATGTAGGGGCATAATGGGGCATAATGGTGGATGTAGGGGCATAATGGTGGATGTAGGGGCATAATGGGGCATAATGGTGGATGTAGGGGCATAATGGTGGATGTAGGGGCATAATGGTGGATGTAGGGGCATAATGGTGGATGTAGGGGCATAATGGTGGATGTAGGGGCATAATGTGGCATAATTGGGGATATAGGGGCATAATGGTGGATGTAGGGGCATAATGGTGGATGTATGGGCCTAATGGTGGATGTAGGGGTAAAATGGTGGATGTAGGGGTAAAATGGTGGATGTAGGGGCATAATGGTGGATGTAGGGGCATAATGGTGGATGTAGGGGCATAATGGTGGATGGAGGGGCCTAATGGTGGATGTAGGGGCCTAATGGTGGATGTAGGGGCATAATGGTGCATGTAGGGGTATAATGGGGCATAATGGTGGATGTAGGGGCATAATGGGGCATAATGGTGGATGTAGGGGCATAATGGTGGATGTAGGGGCATAATGGGGCATAATGGTGGATGTAGGGGCATAATGGTGGATGTAGGGGCATAATGGTGGATGTAGGGGCATAATGGTGGATGTAGGGGCATAATGGTGGATGTAGGGGCATAATGTGGCATAATCGGGGATGTAGGGGCATAATGGTGGATGTAGGGGCCTAATGGTGGATGTAGGGGTAAAATGGTGGATGTAGGGGCATAATGGTGGATGTAGGGGCATAATGGTGGATGTAGGGGCATAATGGTGGATGTAGGGGCATAATGGTGGATGTAGGGGCATAATGGTGGATGTAGGGGCATAATGGTGGATGTAGGGGCATAACGGTGGATGTAGGGGCATAATGGTGGATGTAGGGGCATAATGGTGGATGTAGGGGCATAACGGTGGATGTAGGGGCATAATGGGGCATAATGGTGGATGTAGGGGCATAATGGTGGATGTAGGGGCATAATGGTGGATGTAGGGGCATAATGGTGGATGTAGGGGCATAATGGTGGATGTAGGGGCATAATGGTGGATGTAGGGGCATAATGGTGGATGTAGGGGCATAATGTGGCATAATTGGGGATATAGGGGCATAATGGTGGATGTAGGGGCATAATGGTGGATGTATGGGCCTAATGGTGGATGTAGGGGTAAAATGGTGGATGTAGGGGTAAAATGGTGGATGTAGGGGCATAATGGTGGATGTAGGGGCATAATGGTGGATGGAGGGGCCTAATGGTGGATGTAGGGGCCTAATGGTGGATGTAGGGGCCTAATGGTGGATGTAGGGGTAAAATGGTGGATGTAGGGGTAAAATGGTGGATGTAGGGGCATAATGGTGGATGTAGGGGCCTAATGGTGGATGTAGGGGCCTAATGGTGGATGTAGGGGCCTAATGGTGGATGTAGGGGCCTAATGGTGGATGTAGGGGCCTAATGGTGGATGTAGGGGCATAATGGGGTATAATGGTGGATGTAGGGGCATAATGGTGTATGTAGGGGCATAATGGTGGATGTAGGGGCATAATGGTGTATGTAGGGGTATAATTGGGCATAATGGTGGATGTAGGGGCATAATGGTGGAGTGATTCAGGAGTTATTTTGGGTCCAAACTGCTGCAGAAGACCCTTTACCACCGCCAGCTGTCCTGCCATGTACCACAATTCCTTGCGTTTTCCTGGGAGATGCCGCTTTCCCTCCACATGAGAACCTCGTGCGCCCGGATCCAGGTGTGTTCAATCTAATTTCCCTTCATGTAATTCACCTCTATGAGAAATGACATTTTATTAAGGCTTTTCGAATATGGTTTCTAGAAAATGGTATGTTTTTTTTTAAATGTTAAAAAATTAATAATAATAATAATTATATATGGTGGATGTAGGGGTATAATTATATATGTATGTATCTGCCATATATCCTCTCATTCACAGGTGTCTCAATAAATCTGGGCGTACCTTGAATCTTCACCACTCTCGTTCTCGCAGGCAGAGAATGCATTCAGCATTATGGCTTCGATGAGGATTCTTGGTCGTCCAATCGAGTGTACCCTTGAAAAGGCTGAGGATGTGTGACCCTCCACAACTACCTTTCTTCCTTAGATGAAGCTCATCAGCCAAACAGAAATTACCAAAAATATGTGGACACCAGCTGGTCCAACATCTCATTCCAAAATCATGGACATTAACATTAATATGGAGTTGTCCCCCTCCCTTTGCTAATATAACAGCCTCCACTCTTCTGGGAAGGCTTTCCACTAGATGTTGGAACATTGCTGCTATAACAGCCTCCACTCTTCTGGGAAGGCTTTCCACTAGATGTTGGAACATTGCTGCTATAACAGCCTCCACTCTTCTGGGAAGGCTTTCCACTAGATGTTGGAACATTGCTGCTATAACAGCCTCCACTCTTCTGGGAAGGCTTTCCACTAGATGTTGGAACATTGCTGCTATAACAGCCTCCACTCTTCTGGGAAGGCTTTCCACTAGATATTGGAACATTGCTGCTATAACAGCCTCCACTCTTCTGGGAAGGCTTTCCACTAGATATTGGAACATTGCTGCTATAACAGCCTCCACTCTTCTGGGAAGACTTTCCACTAGATGTTGGAACATTGCTGCGGGGATTTGCTTCTATTCAGCCACAAGCATTAGTGAGGTCGGACACTGATGTTGGGCGATTAGGCCTGGCTTGCAGTCAGCATTCCAATTCATCACATTTGCTGACAACCCGCCAACCCCCCAGGACATTGCCATGGCAAGAAGCCAGGGTTAGCAGAGGACAACGCAACCCAAAGCCAGCCAATCAGAACAGGCCTTTGTTTTGCCTGCTCACACACAACCCTTGATGGATGCACTGTGAACGAAAGTACTCTGTACTAAAATGTAGAGTTTTAATCTTGTTAATAAATTGAAACCTGATTTTTGTGGGCCGTCTCTGTGTAATTTAGATTGAACCATCAGTAGAAAACCTGTCAGGTCTGTGGCTCTTCTCTACGTTGTCAGAATGTCCAAATGCATTGAAACGCCTTCTATTGAGATGAAATGACAACAGAACACACTTTTTCAGCCCACTAATAAACCTTTATTCTTCTGAAAGTACTAAAGTGTCTGCTGAGAACAGACATGTAAACAAGTGTTTATATGGGAGAAAAATGTGTCAGACTGGAGTTACAAATATTAGGTTTGGTGAGAGTTCATCCATTAAATCAGCTGTAGGACCCAGTGGAGGAGAGGGGACATTAGGAGGAGGAGAGGGGACATTAGGAGGAGGAGAGGGGACATTAGGAGGAGGAGAGGGGACATTAGGAGGAGGAGAGGGGGCATTAGGAGGAGGAGAGGGGGCATTAGGAGGAGGAGAGGAGGGACATTAGGAGGAGGAGAGGGGACATTAGGAGGAGGAGAGGAGGGACATTAGGAGGAGGAGAGGAGGGACATTAGGAGGAGGAGAGGAGGGACATTAGGAGGAGGAGAGGAGGGACATTAGGAGGAGGAGAGGGGACATTAGGAGGAGGAGAGGGGACATTAGGAGGAGGAGAGGGGACATTAGGAGGAGGAGAGGGGACATTAGAGGAGGAGGAGAGGGGACATTAGGAGGAGGAGGAGAGGGACATTAGGAGGAGGAGAGGGGACATTAGGAGGAGGAGAGGGGACATTAGGAGGAGGAGAGGGGCATTAGGAGGAGGAGAGGGGACATTAGGAGGAGGAGGGGGGACATTAGGAGGAGGAGAGGGGACATTAGGAGGAGGAGAGGGGACATTAGGAGGAGGAGAGGGGACATTAGGAGGAGGAGAGGAGGGACATTAGGAGGAGGAGAGGGGACATTAGGAGGAGGAGAGGAGGGACATTAGGAGGAGGAGGGGACATTAGGAGGAGGAGGAGAGGGGACATTAGGAGGAGGAGGAGAGGGGACATTAGGAGGAGGAGAGGGGACATTAGGAGGAGGAGGAGAGGGGACATTAGGAGGAGGAGAGGGGACATTAGGAGGAGGAGAGGGGACATTAGGAGTGTCTGGAGAACAGTGTACATGGAGAGGAGAGGGGACATTAGGAGTGTCTGGAGAACAGTGTACATGATGAGGAGAGGGGGGACATTAGGAGGAGGAGAGGGGACATTAGGAGGAGGAGAGGGGGCATTAGGAGGAGGAGAGGGGACATTAGGAGGAGGAGGGGACATTAGGAGGAGGAGAGGGGACATTAGGAGGAGGAGAGGAGGGACATTAGGAGGAGGAGGGGACATTAGGAGGAGGAGAGGGACATTAGGAGGAGGAGAGGAGGGACATTAGGAGGAGGAGAGGGGACATTAGGAGGAGGAGAGGGGACATTAGGAGGAGGAGGAGAGGGGACATTAGGAGGAGGAGAGGGGACATTAGGAGGAGGAGAGGGGACATTAGGAGGAGGAGAGGAGGGACATTAGGAGGAGGAGAGGGGACATTAGGAGGAGGAGAGGGGACATTAGGAGGAGGAGGAGAGGGGACATTAGGAGGAGGAGAGGGGACATTAGGAGGAGGAGAGGGGACATTAGGAGGAGGAGGAGAGGGGACATTAGGAGGAGGAGAGGGACATTAGGAGGAGGAGAGGGACATTAGGAGGAGGAGGAGAGGGGACATTAGGAGGAGGAGAGGGGACATTAGGAGGAGGAGAGGAGGGACATTAGGAGGAGGAGAGGGGACATTAGGAGGAGGAGAGGGAACATTAGGAGGAGGAGAGGGGACATTAGGAGGAGGAGAGGGGACATTAGGAGGAGGAGAGGGGACATTAGGAGGAGGAGAGGAGGGACATTAGGAGGAGGAGAGGGGACATTAGGAGGAGGAGAGGAGGGGACATTAGGAGGAGGGGAGGGAGGGGGACATTAGGAGGAGGAGAGGGGACATTAGGAGGAGGAGAGGGGACATTAGGAGGAGGAGGAGAGGGGACATTAGGAGGAGGAGAGGAGGGACATTAGGAGGAGGAGAGGGGACATTAGGAGGAGGAGAGGGGACATTAGGAGGAGGAGAGGGGACATTAGGAGGAGGAGGAGAGGGGACATTAGGAGGAGGAGAGGGGACATTAGGAGGAGGAGAGGGGACATTAGGAGGAGGAGAGGGGACATTAGGAGGAGGAGAGGAGGGACATTAGGAGGAGGAGAGGGGACATTAGGAGGAGGAGAGGGGACATTAGGAGGAGGAGAGGGGACATTAGGAGGAGGAGAGGGGACATTAGGAGGAGGAGAGGGGACATTAGGAGTGTCTGGAGAACAGTGTACATGGAGAGGAGAGGGGACATTAGGAGTGTCTGGAGAACAGTGTACATGGAGAGGAGAGGGGACATTAGGAGTGTCTGGAGAACAGTGTACATGGAGAGGAGAGGGGACATTAGGAGTGTCTGGAGAACAGTGTACATGGAGAGGAGAGGGGACATTAGGAGTGTCTGGAGAACAGTGTACATGGAGAGGAGAGGGGACATTAGGAGTGTCTGGAGAACAGTGGAATGGAGGAGGAGAGGGGACATTAGGAGTGTCTGGAGAACAGTGGAATGGAGGAGGAGAGGGGACATTAGGAGTGTCTGGAGAACAGTGTACATGGAGAGGAGGAGAGGGGGGACATTAGGAGTGTCTGGAGAACAGTGTACATGAGGAGGAGGAGAGGGGACATTAGGAGGAGGAGAGGGGACATTAGGAGGAGGAGAGGGGACATTAGGAGTGTCTGGAGAACAGTGGAATGGAGGAGGAGGGGGGACATTAGGAGTGTCTGGAGAACAGTGTACATGAGGAGGAGGAGAGGGGACATTAGGAGGAGGAGAGGGGACATTAGGAGGAGGAGAGGGGACATTAGGAGTGTCTGGAGAACAGTGTACATGAGGAGGAGGAGAGGGGACATTAGGAGGAGGAGAGGGGACATTAGGAGGAGGAGAGGGGACATTAGGAGTGTCTGGAGAACAGTGTACATGAGGAGGAGGAGAGGGGACATTAGGAGGAGGAGAGGGGACATTAGGAGTGTCTGGAGAACAGTGGAATGGAGGAGGAGGGGGGACATTAGGAGTGTCTGGAGAAGAGTGTACATGGAGAGGGGACATTAGGAGGAGGAGAGGGGACATTAGGAGGAGAGGGGGGACATTAGGAGTGTCTGGAGAAGAGTGTACATGGAGAGGGGACATTAGGAGGAGGAGAGGGGACATTAGGAGTGTCTGGAGAAGAGTGTACATGGAGGAGGAGAGGGGACATTAGGAGTGTCTGGAGAACAGTGGAATGGAGGAGGAGGGGGGACATTAGGAGTGTCTGGAGAAGAGTGTACATGGAGGAGGAGAGGGGACATTAGGAGTGTCTGGAGAACAGTGTACATGGAGAGGAGAGGGGACATTAGGAGTGTCTGGAGAACAGTGGAATGGAGGAGGAGAGGGGACATTAGGAGTGTCTGGAGAACAGTGGAATGGAGGAGGAGAGGGGACATTAGGAGTGTCTGGAGAACAGTGTACATGGAGAGGAGGAGAGGGGGGACATTAGGAGTGTCTGGAGAACAGTGTACATGGAGAGGAGAGGGGACATTAGGAGTGTCTGGAGAACAGTGTACATGAGGAGGAGGAGAGGGGACATTAGGAGTGTCTGGAGAACAGTGTACATGGAGAGGAGGAGAGGGGGGACATTAGGAGTGTCTGGAGAACAGTGTACATGGAGAGGAGAGGGGACATTAGGAGTGTCTGGAGAACAGTGTACATGGAGAGGAGAGGGGACATTAGGAGTGTCTGGAGAACAGTGTACATGATGAGGAGGAGAGGGGACATTAGGAGTGTCTGGAGAACAGTGTACATGGAGAGGAGAGGGGACATTAGGAGTGTCTGGAGAACAGTGTACATGAGGAGGAGAGGGGGGACATTAGGAGTGTCTGGAGAACAGTGTACATGGAGAGGGGACATTAGGAGTGTCTGGAGAACAGTGTACATGAGGAGGAGGAGAGGAGGGGGGACATTAGGAGTGTCTGGAGAACAGTGTACATGAGGAGGAGGAGAGGAGGGGGGACATTAGGAGTGTCTGGAGAACAGTGTACATGAGGAGGAGGAGAGGGGACATTAGGAGTGTCTGGAGAACAGTGTACATGGAGGAGGAGAGGGGACATTAGGAGTGTCTGGAGAACAGTGTACATGATGAGGAGGAGAGGGGACATTAGGAGTGTCTGGAGAACAGTGTACATGATGAGGAGAGGGGGGACATTAGGAGTGTCTGGAGAACAGTGTACATGGAGGAGGAGAGGGGACATTAGGAGTGTCTGGAGAACAGTGTACATGGAGAGGAGGAGAGGGGGGACATTAGGAGTGTCTGGAGAACAGTGTACATGGAGAGGAGAGGGGACATTAGGAGTGTCTGGAGAACAGTGTACATGGAGAGGAGAGGGGACATTAGGAGTGTCTGGAGAACAGTGTACATGATGAGGAGGAGAGGGGACATTAGGAGTGTCTGGAGAACAGTGTACATGGAGAGGAGAGGGGACATTAGGAGTGTCTGGAGAACAGTGTACATGAGGAGGAGAGGGGGGACATTAGGAGTGTCTGGAGAACAGTGTACATGGAGAGGGGACATTAGGAGTGTCTGGAGAACAGTGTACATGAGGAGGAGGGAGGGGAGGGGGACATTAGGAGTGTCTGGAGAACAGTGTACATGATGAGGAGAGGGGGGACATTAGGAGTGTCTGGAGAACAGTGTACATGGAGGAGGAGAGGGGACATTAGGAGTGTCTGGAGAACAGTGTACATGGAGAGGAGGAGAGGGGGGACATTAGGAGTGTCTGGAGAACAGTGTACATGGAGAGGAGAGGGGACATTAGGAGTGTCTGGAGAACAGTGTACATGGAGAGGAGAGGGGGGACATTAGGAGTGTCTGGAGAACAGTGTACATGATGAGGAGAGGGGGGACATTAGGAGTGTCTGGAGAACAGTGTACATGATGAGGAGAGGGGACATTAGGAGTGTCTGGAGAACAGTGTACATGATGAGGAGAGGGGGGACATTAGGAGTGTCTGGAGAACAGTGTACATGGAGGAGGAGAGGGGACATTAGGAGTGTCTGGAGAACAGTGTACATGGAGAGGGGACATTAGGAGTGTCTGGAGAACAGTGTACATGAGGAGGAGGAGAGGAGGGGGGACATTAGGAGTGTCTGGAGAACAGTGTACATGAGGAGGAGGAGAGGAGGGGGGACATTAGGAGTGTCTGGAGAACAGTGTACATGAGGAGGAGGAGAGGGGACATTAGGAGTGTCTGGAGAACAGTGTACATGGAGGAGGAGAGGGGACATTAGGAGTGTCTGGAGAACAGTGTACATGATGAGGAGAGGGGGGACATTAGGAGTGTCTGGAGAACAGTGTACATGGAGGAGGAGAGGGGACATTAGGAGTGTCTGGAGAACAGTGTACATGGAGAGGAGGAGAGGGGGGACATTAGGAGTGTCTGGAGAACAGTGTACATGGAGAGGAGAGGGGACATTAGGAGTGTCTGGAGAACAGTGTACATGATGAGGAGAGGGGGGACATTAGGAGTGTCTGGAGAACAGTGTACATGGAGAGGAGAGGGGACATTAGGAGTGTCTGGAGAACAGTGTACATGATGAGGAGAGGGGGGACATTAGGAGTGTCTGGAGAACAGTGTACATGGAGGAGGAGAGGGGACATTAGGAGTGTCTGGAGAACAGTGTACATGGAGAGGAGGAGAGGGGGGACATTAGGAGTGTCTGGAGAACAGTGTACATGGAGAGGAGAGGGGACATTAGGAGTGTCTGGAGAACAGTGTACATGGAGAGGGGACATTAGGAGTGTCTGGAGAACAGTGTACATGATGAGGAGGAGAGGGGACATTAGGAGTGTCTGGAGAACAGTGTACATGGAGAGGAGAGGGGACATTAGGAGTGTCTGGAGAACAGTGTACATGAGGAGGAGAGGGGGGACATTAGGAGTGTCTGGAGAACAGTGTACATGGAGAGGGGACATTAGGAGTGTCTGGAGAACAGTGTACATGAGGAGGAGGAGAGGAGGGGGGACATTAGGAGTGTCTGGAGAACAGTGTACATGAGGAGGAGGAGAGGAGGGGGGACATTAGGAGTGTCTGGAGAACAGTGTACATGAGGAGGAGGAGAGGGGACATTAGGAGTGTCTGGAGAACAGTGTACATGGAGGAGGAGAGGGGACATTAGGAGTGTCTGGAGAACAGTGTACATGATGAGGAGGAGAGGGGACATTAGGAGTGTCTGGAGAACAGTGTACATGATGAGGAGAGGGGGGACATTAGGAGTGTCTGGAGAACAGTGTACATGATGAGGAGAGGAGGGGGGACATTAGGAGTGTCTGGAGAAGAGTGTACATGATGAGGAGAGGAGGGGGGACATTAGGAGTGTCTGGAGAAGAGTGTACATGATGAGGAGAGGAGGGGGGACATTAGGAGTGTCTGGAGAACAGTGTACATGAGGAGGAGGAGAGGAGGGGGGACATTAGGAGTGTCTGGAGAACAGTGTACATGAGGAGGAGGAGAGGGGACATTAGGAGTGTCTGGAGAAGAGTGTACATGAGGAGGAGGAGAGGGGACATTAGGAGTGTCTGGAGAAGAGTGTACATGAGGAGGAGGAGAGGGGACATTAGGAGTGTCTGGAGAACAGTGTACATGGAGGAGGAGAGGGGACATTAGGAGTGTCTGGAGAACAGTGTACATGATGAGGAGGAGAGGGGACATTAGGAGTGTCTGGAGAACAGTGTACATGGAGGAGGAGAGGAGAGGGGACATTAGGAGTGTCTGGAGAAGAGGTACATGGAGGAGGAGAGGGGACATTAGGAGTGTCTGGAGAACAGTGTACATGGAGGAGAGAGAGGGGGACATTAGGAGTGTCTGGAGAAGAGTGTACATGGAGGAGGAGAGGGGGGACATTAGGAGTGTCTGGAGAACAGTGTACATGGAGGAGGAGAGGGGGGACATTAGGAGTGTCTGGAGAACAGTGTACATGGAGGAGGAGAGGAGAGGGGACATTAGGAGTGTCTGGAGAACAGTGTACATGGAGGAGGAGAGGAGAGGGGACATTAGGAGTGTCTGGAGAACAGTGTACATGGAGGAGGAGAGGGGACATTAGGAGTGTCTGGAGAACAGTGTACATGGAGAGAGAGGGGAGTCTGGAGAACATACATAGGGGAGTGTCTGGAGAACAGTGTACATGGAGGAGGAGAGGGGACATTAGGAGTGTCTGGAGAAGAGTGTACATGGAGAGGGGACATTAGGAGTGTCTGGAGAACAGTGTACATGGAGAGGAGAGGGGGGACATTAGGAGTGTCTGGAGAACAGTGTACATGGAGAGGAGGAGAGGGGACATTAGGAGTGTCTGGAGAAGAGTGTACATGGAGAGGGGACATTAGGAGTGTCTGGAGAACAGTGTACATGAGGAGGAGGAGAGGGGACATTAGGAGTGTCTGGAGAAGAGTGTACATGATGAGGAGAGGGGGGACATTAGGAGTGTCTGGAGAAGAGTGTACATGAGGAGGAGGAGAGGGGACATTAGGAGTGTCTGGAGAAGAGTGTACATGAGGAGGAGGAGAGGGGACATTAGGAGTGTCTGGAGAACAGTGTACATGAGGAGGAGGAGAGGGGACATTAGGAGTGTCTGGAGAACAGTGTACATGAGGAGGAGGAGAGGGGACATTAGGAGTGTCTGGAGAAGAGTGTACATGGAGGAGGAGAGGGGGGACATTAGGAGTGTCTGGAGAACAGTGTACATGGAGGAGGAGAGGAGAGGGGACATTAGGAGTGTCTGGAGAACAGTGTACATGGAGGAGGAGAGGAGAGGGGACATTAGGAGTGTCTGGAGAACAGTGTACATGGAGGAGGAGAGGAGAGGGGACATTAGGAGTGTCTGGAGAACAGTGTACATGGAGAGGAGAGGGGACATTAGGAGTGTCTGGAGAACAGTGTACATGGAGAGGAGAGGGGACATTAGGAGTGTCTGGAGAACAGTGTACATGAGGAGGAGAGGGGGGACATTAGGAGTGTCTGGAGAACAGTGTACATGGAGAGGGGACATTAGGAGTGTCTGGAGAACAGTGTACATGAGGAGGAGGAGAGGAGGGGGGACATTAGGAGTGTCTGGAGAACAGTGTACATGATGAGGAGAGGGGGGACATTAGGAGTGTCTGGAGAAGAGTGTACATGGAGAGGGGACATTAGGAGTGTCTGGAGAACAGTGTACATGGAGAGGAGAGGGGGACATTAGGAGTGTCTGGAGAACAGTGTACATGGAGAGGAGGAGAGGGGGACATTAGGAGTGTCTGGAGAAGAGTGTACATGGAGAGGGGACATTAGGAGTGTCTGGAGAACAGTGTACATGAGGAGGAGGAGAGGGGACATTAGGAGTGTCTGGAGAAGAGTGTACATGATGAGGAGAGGGGGGACATTAGGAGTGTCTGGAGAACAGTGTACATGGAGGAGGAGAGGAGAGGGGACATTAGGAGTGTCTGGAGAACAGTGTACATGGAGGAGGAGAGGAGAGGGGACATGGAGAGGGGAGTGTCTGGAGAACAGTGTACATGGAGAGGAGAGGGGACATTAGGAGTGTCTGGAGAGTGTCTGGAGAACAGTGTACATGGAGAGGAGAGGGGACATTAGGAGTGTCTGGAGAACAGTGTACATGGAGGAGGAGAGGGGACATTAGGAGTGTCTGGAGAAGAGTGTACATGGAGAGGGGACATTAGGAGTGTCTGGAGAACAGTGTACATGGAGAGGAGAGGGGGGACATTAGGAGTGTCTGGAGAACAGTGTACATGGAGAGGAGGAGAGGGGACATTAGGAGTGTCTGGAGAACAGTGTACATGGAGAGGGGGAGAAGAGTGTACATGGAGAGGGGACATTAGGAGTGTCTGGAGAACAGTGTACATGAGGAGGAGGAGGGGGACATTAGTGTCTGGAGAGTGTCTGAGGAGGGAGAAGAGTGTGTACATGATGAGGAGAGGAGGGGGACATTAGGAGTGTCTGGAGAAGAGTACATGAGGAGGAGGAGAGGGGGACATTAGGAGTGTCTGGAGAGGAGGAGGAGAGGGGACATTAGGAGTGTCTGGAGAAGAGTGTACATGATGAGAGGAGGAGGAGGGGACATTAGGAGTGTCTGGAGAACAGTGTACATGAGGAGGAGGAGAGGGGACATTAGGAGTGTCTGGAGAACAGTGTACATGAGGAGGAGGAGAGGGGACATTAGTGTCTGGAGAGTGTCTGGAGAAGAGTGTCTACATGATGAGGAGAGGAGAGGGGGACATTAGGGAGTGTCTGGGAGTGTACATGAGGAGAACAGTGTACATGATGAGGAGAGGAGAGGGGGACATTAGGAGTGTACTGGAGAAGAGTGTACATGATGAGGAGAGGGGGACATTAGAACAGTGTCATGGAGAAGAGGGGACATTAGGAGTGAGGAGGAGAGGAGGAGGGGACATTAGGAGTGTCTGGAGAACAGTGTACATGATGAGGAGAGGGGGGACATTAGTGGAGTGTCTGGAGAAGAGTGTGGAGAACATGAGGAGGGAGGAGAGGGGACATTAGGAGTGTCTGGAGAACAGTGTACATGATGAGGAGGAGGGGGACATTAGGAGTGTCTGGAGAACAGTGTACATGAGAGGGAGGAGGGGGGGGAGTGTCTGGAGGGGGACATTAGGGAGACATTGTCTGGAGAACAGTGTACATGGAGAGGAGAGGAGGGGGACATTAGGAGTGT